>NW_005841860.1:264234-264721 GCF_000455745.1 Alligator sinensis | reverse complement strand
CGCAGCACTCTTTCCTGCTTATGCAGGGGGTCGGACTCGATGATCTATTGAGGTCCCTTCCGACCCTAACATCTATGAATCTCTGCCCACCCACCTGTTTCTGGGCCAACCACCTGCCCCTCTTTTTTTTCTGCCCCACCTTGATGGAAAACTGATCAGATGTTTCCCAGGTGGGTGGCTACCCATTTAGGTGTCTTGGAGTGACATCCATCCCACAGATCCATACCTCCCTTAACACTGCAGCCCATGCCTCTCACATTGCATCCTTCACCCCCTCCAGCTATGGTCCCCTCTCTGAGACCTTTGGCTCCCTGCTCCAGGCATTCCTTGTGGTCAGCCCCTGGCACTTTGACCCCACTTTGGGTCCTGGCCCCAGCATGGTCTAGTCGAGGTTACCTCGCATCCACACCAGAAGACAGGCGGGTGATCCAGGCTGACCTGGACAGGCTCAGCAAGTGGGCGGACAAGAATCTGATGGTGGTCCAAG
>NW_005841860.1:255882-264001 GCF_000455745.1 Alligator sinensis | reverse complement strand
CGCAGCTGGAGTACTGTGTCCAGTTTTGGGCTCCACAATTCAAAAAGGATGTGGAGAAGCTTGAGAGAGTCCAGAGAAGAGCCACGTGCATGATCAGAGGTCAGGAAAGCAGACCCTACGATGACAGGCTGAGAGCCCTGGGGCTCGTTAGCCTGGAAAAGCGCAGGCTCAGGGGTGATCTGATGGCCACCTATAAGTTTATCAGGGGTGACCACCAGTATCTGGGGGAACGTTTGTTCACCAGAGCACCCCAGGGGATGATGACTAGGTCGAACGGTCATAAACTACTACAAGACTGTTTCAGTCTGGACATAAGGAAGAATTTCTTTACTGTCCGAGCCCCCAAGGTCTGAAACAGCCTGCCACCGGAGGTGGTTCAAGCACCTACATTGAACACCTTCAAGCAAACTGGATGCTTATCTTGCGGGGATCCTGTGACCCCAGCTGACTTCCTGCCCTTTGGGCAGGGGGCTGGACTCAATGATCTTCCGAGGTCCCTTCCAGCCCTAATGTCTATGAAATCTATGAAATATTTTATTAGACCAACTGAATAGTTGGAGAAATATACCTTAGCAAGCTTTCGGGTTTAAAAACCCTTCACCAGGCTGAGGAAGCATCTAGTAGGTGTGTGTGTGTGTGCTCTTCCTGGATGGAATGAATAGTGAAAAAGCCAGAGGCTGGGATGCAATGTAGGCAAGAAAGCCAGTCAGTGAAAGTGTAAATTGAGGTGTCAGGGAGTGAGGGACAGGCTGGGAGGGGGATTTAGCAGGTAAAAGTGGAGAGGTACCTGGGGAGTCGGATGTCAGGCCGGTTACAGTATGTCATAAATCCAATGTTTGTATTGAGTCCATGAGTTTTTGTATCCAGGAGGTTGACAAAATGAAGTTAAGAGGCTTTTCTGTGAAAAGTGGTTTCCAGAGAAGGAGACCTAGCTCTATGGGAACTTTGAGGGGTGGGGAGCAGAAACTCAGATTCCTCCTGCTTCCCCAGAATTTCCCTGACTATGGCACTGAGCTCCCCTGGTTCCAGATCCAGCTCCTCCTCTGGCTCTGGGAGGCTCATGCTAGGAACTGAAATTGGGGTGGAGGAGACAACAAGCACCAGCATGACAATGCTGGTGGTGCTGGGGGTTATTATTACTGCTGCTGTTAGTGGAGGTGGGGCAGGTGCAGATACTGGCAGGTGCAGACAGTGGCACCTCCTTGTTGCCATGAGCAGCAGAAGCTTCATGCCTGCTAGGGAAGAGGTTGCATCTAAGTTTTGGGGTGGGGGGGCGGGACCTAAAGCTCTGCCCCCTTTCACTCCCATGCCAGAAGACCTGGCACGAGGGCCATCCTGGGGAAGGAGGGCTAATCGGGGTGACCTCCCCAGGCTCTGTGCTTTGGGGGGGCCTCACGGAGCCAGGCAGAGCAGCGGTGGCATGGAGGTGGGTGGAGCAGCAGCTCTGCATCCAGCCACTCTCACACACCCCCAGGTGTATCCAGTCCTTTCCAAAAAGAGAGACTAGCAGGCTGACTAGGAAGCCAGTCACTGCAGCCAGCCATAATACCTTTCACATGCTGTTGCTTCCAGAGAGGCAGCTCACAAAAGGGACAGAAAGGCTTCACACAGAGACTTATATGCTGTTTCTCCATCCCTCCCCCAGAGAACTGGGATTGGAAAGGACCTCAGGAACAGATCACAGACACTGGCCAGCTACAGATGTCAATATCAGAGCAGTCCTCTCCCCCTCCCCCCTCCCCTTTTGTAGTTTCTGTTTCTCCAGAAACTCCAAAACTCCAAAATTTTCCTAAGTGTTTCAGAGAGTTTCGTTTCATTTTAGAGATGTTTCAGAGCCTTCTGTTTCATTTTGGATTCAGTGTTTCAGGTGTCTGAAATGGACCTAAACTCCTCTGAAATGAAACAGCTGTGGAAATTTTGCACAACCCTAATGTCTGTATCTAATCTTGGAGTGTTTCTCTGTGTCTCAAGCCTTTCATCTCCAGTGTGTCTGAGGTAGAAGGGGGCTGGTCAGGGTATGCTACTGCAATTTAGACAAAATGCTGAGAGCCTGAACCAAAGATGACTGAAATCAGGATAAGGATTTCTGGTGTTTTCAGAGCTTTAGATCAAGCCTTCTTTTATTTAGCACATTTTAAAAACTTTGTATGTAGAGTTATATTCTAGGGACCTAATATTTTCTATTCCTATTCATAGTTTTTCTAATATGTCCTTTTCTTCAAAATAGCTTTTAACTTCTCCTTTCTGTACAACTTGTGCAGTTTAGTCTTTGGTCCACATACTATGCAGAACTGAGCCATTTTAGTCACATAAAACATTAAACAGGGGTTCAGATAAAATCAGTTTTGTTTCCCCACATGTATATAGTTGTTTGATTGTCATAAGAAAGAGAGCTGGAATAAAATCTGTGAAGTGTAATGGAATTGGTTAGCTTATTTGTAGTGCTAATATCATTATATGGTTCAAAGAATGTCATTAAACCATTGTAAAGTCAGGAATAAATGATGAGTGATCCAGAAAGACCTGTTCATTTGCAGATGTGTACAGAAGATTGATTCATGTACTGCCAATTAAAGCACTACAATAGACTATCTCAGTGGGGAAAGCTGACATTGACAGGGCCCCAAACTAGACTTGTTGGCTAGGTACAGACAGTCAAAAATCCCAAGGCTGAATTGATCCAGTCTTTGTAGGTCAGTTTAAACTGTGCAGATCAAATTGAAACAGAAGTGAACAGATATTTACCTTTCATTCAGGAAATGCAGCCACATGTCTGCAGTGGCTCAGGCCAGAAGCTGGGGGGTACTAGAGAAAATCTGTCTGGCACATGGCCAGCATGGACTGTGTATTTGCTTTGTTTTCCTGCTGCCCCTGTCTCTGGGATTTGTAGCCAAAAATTACAGCAGCAGGACGCTACAGGGTTGCTCATCACTTTCTCTTCCTGTTTCCAGGTGCTGGAATATGCAGTCCACAAATGCAGCCAGCACTAAGTTTGAGTGGGGGAAGGGGGATCGGACTCGATGATCTATTGAGGTCCCTTCCGACCCTAACATCTATGAATCTATGAAGGGGTGTTTAACCCCCCTTGCTGACCTCAGACCCCAGCCAGGGTTTGCCTGGTGGGGTGCAGTCCGCCACCCGTGCCCCCTGTAGACTGAGCTACATCCCCAGCCAGGCTTGCCTCCCCCACTTGTCAGCCAGCCCTCACTGCTCCAGCTAGGGAGCAGAGGGGCAAGGCCAGCCCTACTCTCTGGAGAAGACAGCCCAGCCCCGCCCCGTCCCACCCAGGGCTGCAAAATGTTGAGATGCTGGGAAACTGATTTAATTTGAACCAGGAAGGGGTCCATGACAGAAGTTTCATAAACCGGTTTGACACAAATCACTTAAGTGTGATACTACATTCAACCAGGTTTATCTTAAATCAGTTTCAGCCATTTTGAAACTGTTTTGTGTATACTGAGCTTCTGTTCTGTTGCAGAATTAAACTAGTTTCTGACCACTTAAACTGGTTTACGTGTAACTTCTGTCTCTAGCCATCCTGATCTATTTTAGGCATAACTCTCAATTAAGTCAGTGGGAGATTGGTATAAGGCTACATCTACATCTATGTTTACCCTCCCTGGTGGCTGTGCTCCCACGCACGTTGGCTACTTATAGATGCCTCATCATGGACCTAGGGGTGGGCAGTACTAATTAGTCCCCCCTATGCTAATTAAGCTTTCTGGAACAGAGCTACACTGCTGCAGGTTTTAGAAAGCCTCTGCAAAACTTGTTTCATAGTATTCAAGGACACCACCTCTAGAGACAGCAAGTGTGCCATGTAGATCTGGCCTGAGTTAAGAATACATAATCTGTCCCAGAGTGCCTTGTGTAATAGAACAAAGGTCCCAGACTGAGAAAAAGTGACTGTTTAGTGACTTCTGTTTTATTAACATATGTCTGTCCAGCAGCCTATGCATTATTACCAAACCTGCATCCCACCTACATTAGGGTTGGATCTTGCCTCTTGAAAGGGAATAGCTCTTTTATCATTCATTTTACTAGGAGCCAAGGTGAGTCATGGATCCTACAGGGTGCTGAACAGTCTGGCTCTGATTCAGAGTGTAAAGTATGTGAGAACAGCCACTGACACTACTCACCTGCTTAAAATTAAGGGGTATGATTCCAGCTGGCCCCGAGGGACCACTTTATCTTCCACCTATTAGGGATATAACTACACTTGCAGACTTAAGTGCAATTCTATTCTACTGTGTTCTAGTCCCTGAAAAATAGTTCATGCAAAAGAAGGTTCAGGCTCCCCCTTGCTGCTTTATTTGTGATTTAGTGTTAAGGGCAAGAGAATGGTGACTTAGAAAATTAACTGCATTAGTGGATTTTTGAAGACTTAAACAGAGTGGAATTGAGTTGAATTTAGGCACCATTTACATTTTTGATACATGGAATAGAATCTGACTCCTAGTGTGCGCACAAGCTTTCCAACTACCAGTGTGTGCATAGCTTGCATTCCAGCCCAAGCTGTGGTACACTCACAAAAGCAAGGCTTTTATTTTGCCCTAAATGCTCTGAATGTTTACATAAACTAAGGAAAGATGGGTCTGCGCCTAGGTGCTTACTATATTAACTGAAACGGCACGAGGATCAGATTGTAATGTCTCTTCCCTAGTCTCCAAGGAAAACCAGAGGCTATCCAAAAACTCTAGCATTCAAGAAAAGCCTGTGGTAATGAGTGCAGATCAGTGCCCTGTGCCCAGTTGTTTCTAATTGAGTTGTCAGTACAATCAGTCCCCTAAGGCTGTAAGAAATATTCCCCACCCACTCCAGCCTTAGATGGTTCAGACCCCCACTGAAACTCATAGTGCTTTACATAAAGCTCCATGAGTTACAGTACCCCTGCTCCCCAGATACAACATGTTCACCTGTTGGGTGGGAGGGGGATGGAGCTTGCCTAGTGAGCCAACATTGCTACTGAAAACTCACCCCCCCGGCACTGGGGTCTGCTCACTGTAGTGGGCGCCCAATGAGGCCTCCTCTTTCTCCCAATAGCCTCAGCCTGATCCACCAATTTATCAACAGTAACCAAAATATGAGCCCCTGGGCTGTAACATAATAGAAGCAGTTAAAGGAGTGCTCTGTCCCTTTAAAAGAGTCACCCTTCCTCCCAGCACTACGTGCCTTGTAGGCCAGGGTATCTGGTGAGCTCCTGGAGTCCCTTAATCCTACCAGAAGCAGACCAGACAGTCAAGCATCTTCACTTAGATTCCGCTAAGAGAGCTCCTTCCCTCTTGGCTGCTGACAGAGAACTGACTTTCTCATCCCAGCCCTGGGGTTTATATGTGCCTAGGGCCCTGCTCTTTTGGTCAGCTGACTAGCTGCAGGTGCAGGCTAATTCCCTCATTACCTACTGCCACAGTAACCTGCACCTGCACCTGTGGGGTGCCTGCCTGACTGCTAGGGCCCTCTCCCTGGGCAGTTTCTGCCCTTAAAGGGGCAAGCACCTAAGTGATGATACCTTGACTCCTGCTCTTTCTTCTGGTTTACCTTGACTTCTGCTTAGGCACCTCACATAAGTGTCCCTCCAGTCTTAACTCCTGGCTTACTGCAATCCCAGCTTGACTCCTGAATTCCTGGGGAACCAGTCGCTGTACTTCACCCAATTAACCAGGTGACTTCCCTGACTGCCCATGCCCTACCTCTTAACATCTATGAATCTCCCCTTTCCCCTCCATTTCCCTTTCACATGATCCAAGATATACTGCAAAAACCATTCTTAATTCTTTACCCCCAAAAAAGACATTGAGCAAGAGACTACTTGTGACTCAAAAAGAAAGAAAATAGACATTTTAAAAACTGGTTGATCTTTTTTTTTTCTTTCCTTTTTAACTCCAATTATTTTGACCTTCAATTCTTCCATTAAGTGCTACTTGGGGCTCATCCAAAGGCCACAGAAAACAGTGGAGTCTTTTCAAACATTTCTAAAACAAGTATCCCTGTCATCTATGCTCTGTCCCTACTAGTAGTGACGTGATGTCCATTAAGATCAATATGAACCTCAATTTAATTGCCTCCTGTGGAGGATAGTAAAAAGAGATTAACTAACAACTTCAAACCCTATCTTTTACATTTAATTACCTTGTCAATGCTGAAATCCCCTTTTTAAAAACTATATTGTCATTTTTCTTCCTTGTTTTAGATGGAAACTATAATAAAAAGGTCAATTACAGTACATTAAATTATTACATGAATCTGAACATGAAAAACTGACATTTCACCTAAGGATGCTTTTGAACTAAGTATCTCATTAATTTTAAAAGATTTTGGATCCATTTTTTGCTTCATTGCTGGTGTAATTCTGAGACTTTGACCCAAGTGAGGATAATTCAAGATAGAATTAGCTGTTAAGTAGACATATATGTCTCTCCCAGATAACAAATGCAATTAAATCAAATGAGTCTTTAGCTTTTGTCTCGCCATTTCAGGGTGGAAAAATAAAATTAATAACTATTTTTCTGCCTAAAAAGATCACTCTTTGATTAATTGGTTAGGCATCTCTTTTTTTATTCTTTTATTGTTATGGCAATCAATTGCTGTGAGAACTAGAACTGAGTATAATGCTTTAAATCAAACTATAACCTTTTCAAATTGTTTATGGATTGGAGTGATTTGTCTTTGTTTTTCTTTAATGCACTAGGAATTTATTTAAGGATCTAACTTGACACTTTAACATGTGATGAGTTAATCAGGGTATCTGAAGATATGACTCAGCAAAGGCCACCAGAATCTCTCTTATGTTTTGCTTCCTTTTGTGCCTACATTGGTACAATGGGATTATAGGAAAGTAGGGCTGGAAGAGGTATCAGGAGGTCTTCTAGTCCAGGCAGGATCATCCCTGACTAAACAGATCCAGCCAAGTGTTTGTCTAACCTGCTCTTGAAAATTTCATTGGCTGTTTCAGTTTCTCTAGGTAGCCTATTCTAATGCTAAACCAGCATCCTGGTAAAAAAAAAAAAAATTCCTCCTAATCTCTAACCTAAATTTTCTCTGCTGCAGCTTAAGGCCATTGTTTCTGGTTCTGTCACTTATCGCTGCAGAGAAAAGTGCAAATCGTCTTCTCCATAATTGCCCTTCAGGTATTTGAAAGCTATTATCATATCCCCTTTTAGTTCTTTCAGACTTTCCTCATACGTCTGGCCCCCCAGATCTCTAATCATTTTGTCTCTCTCTGCTGTATTCTTCCCATTGTGTCCATACCTTTCTTGAAGTATGGTTCCCAAAATGGAATACAGCGCTCCAGGTGACTACTCACCAAAGCCAAAAAAACAGTACTTTGTTCTGCTTTGACTGCGGTTGGTTATTGCAGGGCGCTATTGGACCTGGCACTTCCTTGGTCTCAGGCCCTAATTCTTCCTCCCCCACCATATGTCTCTCCTGCCATGCCTTGATGATTCTATGGGAGGCTGGAGAAAAATTATGCCCTGGGAGAACATTCTAGGTGAGACTTCCTTTCAGGTCCTAAATTTTACTGGGGTTGTTTTTCACTGGGCACAGTGTCTATTTTGTCCAGGGCTCCTCCACCCCTACACCCTGGTCCATCTGTCACCCATTGATCTTAATGATATCGACTGTCATATGGAGAGTATAAATCCAGCATTCTCTTCCATATATTCCCAGTAAGTCTCAATCAGGGTTGGATCATGGTTCTTATTAGTCTTCCTCTTTATTCTGCCATCTTGCCTCAAAGTCCCGGACACCCATAAAATTCACAGTCCACTTTGCCTGGTCCAGCAACTGGCCTGAGGCTTCTTGCTATTATCAACAGCAGCTCTGCAAGCCACAGTCACTACTTCAGTACATGCAGTTCTCTTCACCCTATCCTGCTACCAAGCAGGGCTCTAATTCCCCTCAAAGTGGATAGTTCTGTCCTTTTGGTGTCTGATTCTCAGGATTACTCATGGTTTCCTCTAGCTTCTGTTCATCTGTTTTCTCCCACAGGTTCCAGGATGCTTGGGGTCTCCATGTTCAGCAAAGAAAGCCCCTTGTCTTCCTCCAGCTTACCAAAGGAACTCCTGTGCTACCCTCAGACTGGATCTGCCTACA
This sequence comes from Alligator sinensis, assembly GCF_000455745.1. Taxonomy (NCBI): domain Eukaryota; kingdom Metazoa; phylum Chordata; order Crocodylia; family Alligatoridae; genus Alligator; species Alligator sinensis. The sequence continues at coordinate 255,907 of NW_005841860.1, read as the reverse complement.
CCTCTGCACTGACACCCAGTAAGTC
>NW_005841860.1:244474-255872 GCF_000455745.1 Alligator sinensis | reverse complement strand
CTCTTTCCCCTTTCCAGGGGAAAGTAGTATTTCTTTGCTTACAGGTGTTCCAGCTTTCTCCCTGTCCAGACTCCATAGTCCTTTTTAAGTTCCTGCTTTCCCACTCCAGTCTTCAAAAATGCTGGTTTTAAAGGGACCGTGCCTGTGACAGCGAGGTCCCACTGTGGCATTTCTGGTCCTGGCTTGTCAGTGAGGATGATTATAGCAGGGTCAAGACCTGATTCTCTGCTACAGTGTTCCCTTGTGAAGCAAAAATATTAAAGCTACACCTTGGTGTATATACAGATGCACATACACTGGTGAAAATGTGTTCTGGATCTCTGGAACAGAATTGGTAGATTAAAAGATCTGTGCATTGTGTAATAGTAAGGGCTTTGCTTAATGCTTATAGCAAGAGTTTTGTATGCTGGCTCCATAGTAGACCGGTATTATAGCACGTAGCTTCTTGCTCTGTGAAAGTGACTGAACCATGAGCCTAGATAGTAGAATGTTGTAATACAGTGGAATTTGGTAAACACCAGGTGTGTTGGATCACAACTCATCCCCAAATTCTTAGCTTGAGATAACATTATTTACTCCAAACTATATAAGCTGTACATTCTTAAATTATAGGTAGTTCCTCAACTCTGGCAAGAATCCTGACTTGTGCTGAGTCCGGCGCAGGCTATCGTATCCCCGAGATTGAGACACTCCAGGGCCAAGGGAACTATGTGGGGTGGCAGCTGCTGCCTAGAGCCGATGTGAAGTAATCATCCTCTCTGCTCTGTCCTATTGCCTGCCTCTGTGAGTATCCTTAAATAAAGCTTTACAAGGGTGAGAACAACCGTGAGTACGTCCTTTGTTCAAGCGCGGGGAATCTTCTGAACCCAGTAGTTCATTCTAAGACACGTTGATTTACATGGTGTGTGTACATTCCAAAACGATGAGCATGAAGAAATGGGTGCAAGGCTCTATTTTTGTTCAGACCTGAAGTTCGGACTCCCAGATCATGTTAGATGCATTCCCAGGTCATCTAAAATTCTGCCCTGTTCATGGAACTGTCTTCAGTGATCCCTCATAGTCAAGGATGATAGTCTTCCATGATTGTCTTATCTGTGTGTCTAAAGATAGCTGACGAGGCCTGTCTGGGATTGACAGGCTCTGCTGAAGCTCAGACGTGCTTCCATGTGAGGTGGGTGGCTCTGGATTCTTGATTTGGTCCATGGCAAGCTGTTTCTGCCACTCCAGCTTTTCCATCTACTTTTGTTGTCATGAGGTTTCTAGGTACTGAGATCCCTGCAGTAGATTCTTCCTCCATTTGGGGCAGTCCTGGGCAATGGTATCCCACAAGTTGACATTGGTGTTGCATTTTTTAAAGTTGGCCTTGAGGATATCCCTGAATCACTTTCTCTTCCCTTTTCCTGACCGTACATCTTGCCTGAGTTGAGAGAATAAAACTTGCTTCTGGAGTTAGACATCTGGATGACATGGCTGGCCCAGCAAAGTTGATGTCAGATGATCATCACCTCAAAACTTGTGGTGTTTCCTTGCAGATGATGCTGACATTGGTGCAGTGTTGGAGATTCAATTCCCAGTGGATTCATAGGATCTTCTACAGGCAGTGTTGATGGTACTTTCCCACTGAAGAAACTGTGCATATTGTCAATGTCAGCAAGATATTGAATCCCATTAGCCTTGTCTTCCCACCATTTGTTCTTCATATTGTGGGTCCTCCTTTTGACCTCTGCCTGGTTTGTTGGAGATCCAGTTTATTTTGCTTGGAGTTGGTGTCACTTTGCCAAGCACAAAAGGCCTTCTGCTTGCAGTCAATGAACTCTTGGATCTCCCCACCATTCTCATCAAATTAGTCTTGATGTTTCCTGGTACAGAATCCAAGTGCTTCTTCACAGGCACTGATAATGGTGGCCTTGAGAGCACCCCGCACTGCTGACAGTCTCTCACTGTTGATGATTGGAATTCACCAGTTTTTCACTGAGGCACTGGTGGAAGAGGTCTCGCTTGCTTGGATCCTCGAGTCCTTCAATGCTGATCTTCTGTTGGTACGCCTTGTGCTGCAGCCATTGTTTGGAGGCCAGTTTGAGTGACATAACTCAGCAAATGAGTTAGTGATCAGTCCAGCAATCATCAGCTCTTAGAATAGCTCGCATGATGTGCATATCTGTGATCATGGTCATGGACAATGGACTGACAGTCACTCAGGTGCCAATGCTTAGATTGTGGATGTTGCCATGACGTCTTGTGCCTGTTTTTCTGGTGAGTCCATGTTCTGCACATTTGGTCAAGAAAAGGATGCCATTGGAGTTCACCTTTCCTACTCTTCCTTGCTGATGGTTCTGTTCCAGAACTTAGAGTCCCTTCCAACTCTGGTGTTGAAATCACTGAGAAGAATAAGTCTGTCTCCCTCTGGAATGTCAGAAAGGACTTGGTCAGGGTTGGCATAGAATTTTTTCTTGGTTTCATCAAAGGCATAAAGAGTTAGGGCATATGTGCTGATTGATGACAGTGGCATATTGGCTCCCCACAAGTTTAAAATGGTGAGTCATGAAGCATGCATTCATTCTGATAGGGAACTCATTGAATTGTTTCATGAGTTTATTCTTAATGGCAAAACCAACTCCATGAAGTCAGTGTCCTGTTTACCCTTGCAGAAGAAAATATAGTCACCTCCATGTTCTTTTTGCTTCCCATCTCCTTTTCACCAGGTCTCATTCAGTGCAGCTACATGGATGTTGTGTCACCTGAGTTCTCAAGCCACGCAGTGTGATGCTCTGGGTGTTCACTACTAGGGTTGTCCATGACGGTCCTGATGTTCCAGGTCTTGAAAATGATGGTGGGTCTTCACTGGTATTTTTGACCACAGTAAAGGTGATCCCACTGGATGCAGTTATCCAGTAAGGAAGAAATACAGAATATTATATCAGACAGGCTATGTTCAGACACTTTTTCTAGCCCCCTCCCCATGTGGGGTGACGAGAATGAATCCTGAAGAGGTTTCCTCAGTCAGTTACAGCTGTTGAATCACACTCCTGTCTCATCCAAGTACTAGATGATCTTCTTGTGACTGCCACCTTCATGCCAGCTCATGACTAGGAGCTTCCAGACCTCACAATTCTAATCCTGTAGCCATTAGCTGGTTGCCAGAGGGCATAAGGACTGTGCTGGAAAAGCCTGTGCTGTTGAGATTCTTCCACCTGCTCCACCATGAAGGACTTGGAGACCCATGGCTGGAGGCTGGGCAGGCTTATTATAGTGGCGACTTCTACTTGAAATGTCACAGCATTGTCAAAGGATATATGTGGCTTTTCAGGAGGGAAACCAGTGCCATCTGTTGTCACTACCAGATCCTGGTGGTGCTGCTGCTGCTTCGTCTGTGACTGCTTATTCATCAGTTACCCCTGCTTATTTCCCAGCTAACCTTCCCTGAAGGTTATTCCATTATCTGCCACCTCTGGATGCACTGGGTAGCAGTACAGCTCTGCTCCACAGATGGAACTGTACTTCTTCCTTCAAAAGAAGTAATAACTGAGACGCATTGGTGCAAGAACTACTTATATAGCTGTCGTTCTCTGGGTTGCTAATAATGTGAAGAAGGGAAAGACCAGTCATTTTCCTATTTCTGTTCAAGCATTTTAGTCACTCAGTCCTCTTGCCATGTTGAATCCTGGCTGCTCCTTGGTTAGATGTCCTGTCTTACCTGCCCTGCACCAGCTACATGTACACAAAAGACCATCTTTCTCCTTAATTTCCTTCACTGTCTGATTTTGATTCTTTCAGTTATTGCCTCCCCACATCCTCATCTTCCAAGAAGTATTTGCTATCCAATAGCCTTGATTCAAATGCCAGTTTCTCCTCAACAAGGAACTTCACATTTCTTTCTTTTGAGGTTGATCTCCTTTGCTATTTGAAAGGACACTGCTATCTCCATTGACAGCGGAGTCCATCTCATGGGCTGCTGAAGCTTGTCATCTTCACAGTAGGTATTTTGACAAGCATAGGAACAACCCTCTGTACATGTTATATAGCAGCATATGCAAGCAGCATTCATGGGCTTAGCCAAGCTCCCCTGTGTAGACTCCATAAATGCATCCAAATTTTGAATATTGGCCTATCTGATAACTATACAGGTGAATGATGAGAGATGTGGCACCCTCCCTAGATCTCTTACAACACATGTCACCGTCTAGCAAGTGAGGTCTTGAACATTCAGAAGCCACATGAGATGAGTGTGGTTTTCATGGGAAAAAGCAGACTCTTCATTGCAGTATATCATGCTCTTGAGAAGTCTTTAAAGGACCAGCTGTTTTAACTTGGACAGGACTCTCAAGCCGTAGGAAACTGTAAGAGCTCACCAAAGATGTATTGTAAAGAGAGAAGCCTAGGACACTCGAATGCTAGTAATACCTGTCCAGTTCTAGGGTACCCAGTGGGTAAAACTTAGCTTTGGTACCACCCTAGTAGTGACTATGCCTGGCCCCATTTCTGAATTTCCTCCTAATAAAAGGTCACATGCTACTCTGAGCTGCATGGACTGTCTCAGCAGTCCATAATTGCTGAATGACCCAAAGAAGCCAATTTTCAAAATCTTAGTGGTTTGCATGCACCAAAATTAGTCTGCCCAGAATTTGGCCATGTACAGTTCTGGTATAATGTTCAGACTGTCTAGGAGTACAATTACATTTTGGGGTACCATTACTAACCTGTATGTGCAGTAGAGCGTTCCTGCACATGTGCAAGCTCTACTATGTGCAGAAGGTGCCAGATTCTCTGAAAGTGTTAGCTACTCTGTCAACAAATGTGTCCACTTACTTCAGCAGAACTTCTCCAATTTATGTGTGCAGAAAATCTATTATGTAAAAATTATGCTTATGTAAAAAAAGTATGATTATGTAAAAAACATGCAGCTCATTGTACTGTCTGTCAATTTCTATGCATATGTCTCAGTGTTTGTCTTTGGACTGATGTAGTCCAGGATCTTATTCCCCACTCTTGTCTGTCTCAAGAGATTGCTACTTAAAGTCCACAGGGTTATACAGCAGCTGGTAGAATGTAGTGACCTCCTGCTCTATTAGATGAAAATTGATTTTTCCTCTTCCTGGCAAGTGAAAATCCATAGCATGCTCCATGAACCTAACCTGTGCAGCGGTACTAACAGTCAAAGCTTTACAGAAAAAGAGAGCTCTTCAGGCATCATAAATGGAAGTATCTTTCCTAAATGTCAAAATAAACAGACTGTGCTAAACAGTTGTCTAGCAGTGTGCAGAAAAGGTGGTGGGACTTATAGGCTAGCAGCTCTGTATGCTGCCAAAAGTTTGTGCAACAGTCAAGTTAGGGTCAGTCACTTTCCATGATCACAAACAAGGGATTCTGCCCATATTTGAAATGCATGCTTATGCTTTGTTGCCCAAGTGTTGACCACAGATCCACATTTGATAGATGGATTGATATACTTGTACAGCATGCTTTTATTGACTTGAAAAGTTAATTTTTATAAATATTTGGCATATAATGATTCTTATACAATTTCTATCTATTCTTATATGATTTTCTGTAACAAAATGGATAAATTACCTCCAACCAAAAGAAAATATAAGCAATATTTATATAACTGCTCCCAAGGTGAACCATATTCTAAATTTATATCCTAAAATTGGGTTTTATGTGTGTGATTACCCATGCCTGGGCAAGTGTGTGTATGTATATATATACTTTACTGTCTGATCCAATGAGTCATTATACCATCTGGTAGAGGCCAGTAGCAAACACAGATAGATGCTAGACAGTTTGTTACAATCTTTTCCTATATTACATAATTCAAATATATAGTAATAAATGTACAAATACATGTATATTAAGTGACAGGGTATATATTTCTGTACTTAGCTAAACACAGTCTGATTTATTACATGTGATTTGTTGCTAGGCCTCAGTTTCAACATTTGAATGACTTGTCTTTTATCTTGCTAAAAAGAAATGCAGCATGACTCAGAATATTGCTATGTTGGTATCTATTTATTACTTCTGCCTAATCATAAGGTATTCCAAAATCACTACAAGAAAAAAGGAAAGGATTTTGAATAGGTGCAAGTCTATTGCCAAACTATACATTGATAATGTATCAAAGTATGTTACCAGCACAAAAGAGCAGACACGCATGGAAATAAGAGTGAATTAATGCATTGGTTTATGGATGCAGTGCCCCTGGGGAATATCTAACATTTTGATGAGTATTTTAGGAGAGAGAGCTCTGAGAAGCCAAGCAAGTAAAGGCTCTTGTGCCCTCTACAGAGATACCCTCTTTCCCATGCTGCTTTGAGACAAGAGCGCATTCATTAAAATGAGACCTCACCTAGAATACCAGATTTGAAACCACCTCAGTTTAGGGAAATTTCTGCAACAAATCTGAATCAAATTCTGCTCGCTCTACACAATAGGTTTAAATGGAATATTGATATTTAACATTCATTAATATAGATAAAGTTTTGGTTTGAATGCCATACTGAATCTGAAATTCAAGACCTTGGGCCCATTTTTGCTAACAACTAGAGCTGGCCATAAATGAACAAATGAACTAACGAACGAATGAAAATACTTCTGGTAAACATTTTTTGTCTCCAAAATTCCTGTTTTTTCTTTTAAAAAAAATTAAAAAACCAAACAAACAGTAAATTAATGTATCCCTGCTTTCTTGATGCAGTACAGGTTTCCCTCGCTTTATGGGGGTTCTGTATGTGGCTTTTATGTGATGACCCTTTTTATACCAAAACTTCATTCTACGCGAGGTAAATTCACTCGCGTAGTGAATTTATGTGATCAGTGTGATGGAAGCCTGCAGTCAGCTGCTTTATGCAGTACATTGTGGGAATGACACGCACCAAAATATAGTCTCCTGTGTGGATTTCTGCTCCTCGCTCATTGTCTGTGACATGTTTCTGTAGTTGCCATCACCTTGTGCTTGTGTGTACTGTCTGCTGTTGGTGAGTACCAAAATTGTCTTGTAAAAGTGGTAGAAATGGGTCTGGGTGTCAGTACAGTTGAGGTCTTGGAACGTATCCCTATTTGTTACATGTAAAGTGGGTTCCCTTATGCAAATTTGAGTTATGTGCCAGTTTCCAGGAACACATACAGCATAAAGTGAGGGAAACCTGTATTTCACTGTTTCTGTTACTGATTTTTTTTTTAATTTGGCCGCTAAAAAAAAAAAAAAACAACTAGTATTTAATCCAAAGGACTTTTTTTTTTGCATAAATGTCGAATTTTCAATTTAAAAAATACTTTTAAAAAGACTCTAAAGGAAAATGTGTGACAATTCTGCTAGTAAAATAATGCCAGGGTGATTTTTTGTGAAACTTCTCCCCTTTTCAGGTTTTTGAACAATGGCAGGGCTTTAGCTGATTTGTATTTGTATTTATGAAGTACAATTCCTGTATATCAAAACTGCATGCAGAGATAAGAGAAGCAAAGCTTTATTAAGAACATGTTAAAATTGAAACCTTATATAATATAGTAGGGTCATGAAGGGAAAAGTATTCTGCATGTGCTTGTAAGAGGTTGAATCACTCTTAGTCATTGTGTTAAGCATGCAGGACTTGTTTGACTGGGGTAAAGTAATAAAAAAAAATGTTCACAAGATAGTACAGCTATGAGAGAACAGGATCCTTCTCATGGTTACCATATTAGTACCTAATACTTATAGGATGGTAACAAATTCTTAGGCATTGTCTTTAGTATGCATTGTACATTTGCCCAGGGTAAAGAACTGTCAGTAGCATTTACTGTCTTTCATGGAGTCTGTAATGTATAGAAGTAGGGTGTCTTTTTCAGTCTGGCCTCCCACACAATTCTGGCAGGTGTTCTTGGTTGACCTGTTTCATACTGGCAATTTGACAGTGGTGGACTCACCAGAAGCACAAAACTCCAGCACTCCAGAGTCTGCACTGGCTTCTAATAGCTTTCCAGAAGAAACTGAATTGAAGGTGATAGTCTTGATCTAAAAGGCCCTAAATGGTCTGGGCCCTATGTACCTGAAGGGATCATCTCCTCTCATAAGCCCCATCACAATCCCCAAGATTAGCTGAGAGCAACCTCCTGCAAGAGACATCAATACACCAAGTCCACTTTGTGAAAACACATAGGAGGCTGTTGTCAGCAGTCATTCCTCAGTTCTGGAACACTCCCCATCTTGAGACTGGCCAGAGCCCATGCCTAGACATCTTCTGGAAGTATTGTAAGAGCTTCCTATTTGTGTAAGCATTTAGCAACCAAACTAGGCTTAGCTATTAGGGCTGTGCGAAGCTTCAGTCCCTGATTTGATTTGGCAGAGATTTGGCCCAATTTCGTGGTCGAATCTCCAAATCCAAATTGAATCAGGGGACCCTTTAATCTCTCCCAATCAAATTGGAACCCTCTGAATTGATTAAAAAAAAAAATCAGCGATTCGGACATGGACACAGTTTTAAATGTGTTTTCTACATACTTCAAGGTACCAGGCAGCTCGTGAATGCTGCAAGGATGGAGTGGGTGGATGGTCATGTTAAGGAACTTTCACCAAGGAAAGGGTACTATCACAGTCTAGGTTTCCCTTTTCAGTCACTATGTGGCAGCCATCCATTGAAACTAAGTGGCCCAGTTTACCAGTCCCATTGGAGGCTTTGGGAAGAGGTGAAGGATAAACCTGTAGGGCTGAAACTAACTTCAGGCTTTGACACTTTTGTGAACCTGGAAGTCATATTGACCAACTCCAGGAGTGGAGGGAGGACAGAAAGTACTCCTTACCCTCTTTTGGTATCCGTTCTTGTGCAGTCACTATGCAGATTGGTGGAAGGGTGTTTTTGACTTAGAGTGGTCTGTGTCTATGTTGTGGGGCCCTGGGACACAGATTCAGCAAATACACTAAGAAAGGTGGCCAGGGAAAAATGCCACTCTAAGCCCCGTAAGTGGGGCTCAATTGGAGTCATCACAAATTCCCTTTGCCTACTCAACTAGGGATGTCTACTTCAAACTTGACTCTTGGCACACACAGTTATTGCTATATTCCCACCTCCAGGTCCCAGATCAGATCTTGACCCAGGACTGCTGCCTGCCTGCTTCTGGTTCTAACTGCCTTATTGGACTCAGAAGGCAACAGGCAATTTCACTGGTGGCCTGGGCCCTATAAATCCCATTAAGGCAGTGGTTTAAGCCAGAGATCATTGATACTATAGACAGCTCATCACTGGCATCCGGAGATCAACATCCTCAAGCACTATGAGACACTATGGTTTTGGGCAGTCTGTTTCCTGCATTACCCTTTGATTCTGGTGTTTCCCTGGCTCGCCCACCATGTTCCCTTGGTCAAGAAGAGGTTTGCTTTGATTCCAGCTGCTGTCAGCAACAGTGCTGGAAAACCTGGACAGCTGCTTTTCCAGTGATTCAAGCAGGGATTCCTACTACTGTTACTTCCCAGGGGTCCCAAGTCTCCAGAGACTGGGCGCAGTCTGCTCCAAAAGTACCAGGAATACACTGATATATTTGAGAAGAATGGGGAAGTTCTCGCACACTAGGATTATGACTCTTTGTTATCCTATAGCTGAACCAAAGAACATGGTAGGATACACCATGTCAGATCCCAAACTTGATGCTCTTCATGAATATATGCAGAAAAACCTAGCTTGGGAATTCATTAGAAAGTCCAGAAGAAGGATGGGAGCCTCCACCTCCTTGTTGTCTATTAGGCCCTGAAACAGGCCACCATCCACAATATGCCAGAGCTGTTTGACTGGTTTAAAGCAGCCCACATATTCACCAAGCTCAGTCTCTAGGGATCATATAACTTGGTGCAAATTCAGGTGATGAATGGAAAACTGATTTCAAAACTCATTACAGACACTTCAAGTATTTTCTTATGCCTTTTGGGGCTCACCAATGCCCCAGTCACATTCCAACACTTTATCAGTGATGTGCAATGGGACTTTCTAGATAAATTTGTGATTAGTCACCTAGATGACAGTCTAATGTTCTCAGAGGACCCTGACCAACAGCTGTCACATGTTCAGGTAGTGCTAAAAAAAGGTTCAAGCAACATCTCCTTTTCACAAAACTGTGTCTTTGACCAAATCACCACCAAATTACTTGGCTATATTTTATATCCAGAAGGTCTGAAAATGGTCCCCTGGAAGGGGATCCAAGAGTGGAAAGTGCCCTGGAACATGAAGGAACTCTAAAGATTCTTGGGCTTTGCCAATTTCTTCTGGAGATTCATAACCAGCTTTGCTATGGTAGTGGTGGCAGCCCTTCTTAACTCAGGGCTGTGCAAAATGTCCAATTTTACTGGTCATAAAAAGCCCAGTGGGCCATTGAACACCTGAAACAGGGCTTTGTCTTTGCCCTTGTTTTAGCCCATCCAGATCCAGCCTTTCTGTTTATAGTGGAAATGAATGCCTCCAGCACCACAATAGATGCAGTGCAATCACAAGGCCAGGGTCTGGGACAGGCTGTACATCCCTGCACTTTCTTTTCCTACAAGCTACCCCACAACAGAACAGAATTATGAGATCCTGGACCATCAGAATACCTCTTTGGGGAGTGGCAGAACTTTCTTGAAGGGGAGCAAAGGTACAAGTTCTGATGAATCATAAGAATTTGGAGTATTTCCATAAGGCTAACGCACTTGACCAGAGGCAATTTTGGTGGGCATTTTTCTTCTCCAGCTTCTGCTTCCAAATAACCTACCAGTCCAGGCCTAGGAATGGGCAACTGAACACCCTTTTCTGAAAGACTAAATATTATGCAGACTTTTCACAAGAACCATCTGAACCCAGCCCCATTGTGAATCTCCATAACATCATTCGGGCACAAAGCAAGACGATCTTCGGGCACAAAGCAAGACGATTCGGGCACAAAGCAAGACGATCCCCGAGCGAGGCAAAAGGGGGAAAGGGGCCAGGAGGCTTCCCTGGCTGACCAGAGAAATCCAGGGCAGCCTAAGGGACAAAAGGGGAGCACATAAAAAGTGGACACAGGGAGAGATCACCAAAGACGAATATCCCTCCTCTGCTCGTGCTTGTAGGGAGGCAGTTAGACGGGCCAAAGCTGCCATGGAGCTGAGGATGGCAACCCAAGTAAAAGACAACAAGAAATTGTTTTTTAGATATATTGGGAGTAAAAGGAAGACCCAGGGAGGAATAGGACCTCTGCTAAATGGGCAGAAACAATTGGTGACAGACAGAGGGGACAAGGCTGAACTCCTCAACGAGTTCTTTGCCTCAGTGTTCCTAAGCGAGGGGCACGACAAGTCTCTCACTGGGGTCGTAGAGAGGCAGCAGCAAGATGCCAGACTACCATGTGTAGACCCTGAGATGGTGCAGAGTCATTTGGAAGAACTGGATGCCTTTAAGTCGGCAGGCCCGGATGAGCTCCATCC
>NW_005841860.1:243499-243827 GCF_000455745.1 Alligator sinensis | reverse complement strand
TTCAACAAGGAGAAATGCAAAGTGCTGCACCTAGGGAGGAAAAATGTCCAGCACACCTACAGCCTAGGGAATGACCTGCTGGGTGGCACGGAAGTGGAAAGGGATCTTGGAGTCCTAGCGGACTCCAAGATGAACATGAGTCGGCAGTGTGACGAAGCCATCAGAAATGTCAATGGCACTTTATCGTGCATCAGCAGATGCATGACAAATAGGTCCAAGGAGGGGATACTTCCCCTCTATAGGGTGCTGGTCAGACCGCAGTTGGAATACTGCGTGCAATTTTGGGCGCCGCACTTCAAGAGGGATGTAGATAACCTGGAGAGGGTCC
>NW_005841860.1:229854-243420 GCF_000455745.1 Alligator sinensis | reverse complement strand
CTATAAGTTCATCACGGGGGCACAGAAGAGAATTGGTGAGTATTTATTCACCAAGGCGCCCCCGGGGGTTACAAGAAATAATGGCCACAAGCTAGCAGAGAGCAGATTTAGATTGGACATTAGGGAGAACTTCTTCACAGTTAGAGTGGCCAGGGTCTGGAACGGGCTCCCAAGGGAGGTGGTGCTCTCCCCTACCCTGGGGGTCTTCAAGAGGAGGTTAGCTGAGTATCTAGCTGGGTCATCTAGCCCCAGCACTGTTTCCTGCTTATGCAGGGGGTCGGACTCGATGATCTATTGAGGTCCCTTCCGACCCTAACATCTATGAATCTATGGATCAGTGCCACTGCACTGCCAATTGCCAATGGATCTGCTCTCCCTGCTGTATGCTGCCATCCAAGAAATTCCCACAAAAAACCATCTACCTTCACATAACAACCACATCTAGCCAGGTGTTGAAAACCCCGAGGATGAATACTCCACAACTAGGGGTGCACAGATAGAGAATATTTGGGCCGATATGAATGGCCGTGTTTTAAGGAGCCTTATTGGCCAATACTGATCCAATTGCTGATATGCAGCCAGGCAGCTTGAAGACTAGTGTCCAGCTGGTAGGTCTGTTGTGAGGGAAGGGGCAAGGGGCATGCAGATTCAGGCTCCCATGGTGACAGAGGGAGTGGGGCTGGGTCAGGAGCAGGGGCAAGTGCTGCACAGCTGAGCCAGAGCACAGGATGAAGCTGCAAGTGGCTCATCAGGAGGGCGTGGGGGAGGGGGCTCCCACTCCTGCACACACCCTGGGCATGGGGGCATGTGCCCTCAGATGTGTGTGCGGGGCAAGGGTGGGCTGCCATTACGGTCTGGGGCCAGGGTGGCACAGAATCTTCCCAGCAGGGGGCTGGACCAGGGCTATACTCAGGGCACTGGAAGAAGGCTCTAGGGGGGGAGGCTGCAGACATCACAAAATTCACTGTTGCCCCCTCCCAACACTGCTGCCACCTGCCCCAAGTTCAGCCCAGTCCCCCACCAGGAAGAGCCGAGCACTACCCTAGCCCCAGTCCACAGCAGCAGCCCACCCCCACCTTGCACACAGATCCGGGGGCACACGTGTCCCATGCCCCCCTGGGGTGTATGCAGCAGCAGGAGCTGCCCCTACCCCATGCACTCCTGACAAGCCTCTCGCAGCTCCATCCCATGCTCCAGCCCAGCTGTGCAGTGCCTGCCCCTGTTCCTACCCCAGCTCCAGCTTCACTCCCTCCCTCACCACAGGGGCCTTGATCTGCCCCCCATGCCTCTTCCCTCACTACAGACTTACCAGCCAGACCTGGCTGCTCTCCACACTGCCAGGCTGCACTCTTGGCTTCCTGCATGCTGCACTGCAGCTGCGCACATGCATGGGGCATTTATCAGTGGCATTATCAGCCACATCAGCCAAAAAAAGCCGATCACCAATACAGTCAATTTTTCTTATATCGATACCTTTTCAGCCCATACTTCCTTAGCTTGTCTACAAGAATATTGTGGGAAACTGTATCAAAAGCCTTACTAAAATCAAGGTATACCACATTCACTGGTCTCCCCAGATCTACAGAGCTAGTCATCTTATCATAGAAAGCAATCAGGTTTGTCAGGCATGATTTGCCCTTGATGAATCCATGCTGACTGTTCCTAATCACCTTCTTCTCCTCCAGGTGCTTAGAAATGGATTCCTTGAGGATCTGCTTCATGATTTTTCCAGGGACTCAAGTGAGACTAACTGGTCTGTAGTTCCCTGGATACTCCTTTCCCCCTTTCTTAAATAGAGTTCCCTGCTAAGCCAAAATGGTCTTCTGCCATACTTGCTAGTCTTCCTGTGCATTTGGATGGTTTGTTCCTGCACTTTCAGTAAGGCTTCTTTAAAGTACAGACAGCTCTCCTGGACTCCTCTCCCCCTCAGACTGGCTTCCCAGGGGGTCCTGCTGATGAGTTCCCTGAGCAAGTCGAACTTCGCTTTTCTGAAATCCAGAGTACTTAATACACGAGTCAATAAGATATTTTAATTAGAATGGCTGCTCCGGAGCTGCTCTAGTTAATCACACCCCCGCTCCCCCAAACAGTGAACATGTATAGGCAGCTGAAATGTTCTGTTACCATCTGATGATGTCCAGCATCCTAAGGTAACTCGTCAACTTGAAGTAGCATTTGGGTATTCTGCAGGTTCTCAGGATGCTCTCATTGCTTGGGTCCCATGTGCCAAATGCTCTGATAACCAGCACCAGCACTATTATGTCATATCCCTTCTCCCTCAAAGTATTGGCCAATAGGGTGTCCTTAGTCAACTTTGTCCCCAGGCTTCAGTGGAAGCCTGACAACAGTTCTTGAAGGGGATGGTCACATCAATGATCAGGATCGTGTTATTATTCTCATCCATTAAAACAACAGGCATAACATGTTGTCTGGATGATGTTGTTTCTGACTTCTGTCCCTACTGATGCTCAGATGGCTTTGACCAGATGGGCAAGGAAGTGAGAATTTTTCCAGGATTTCCAAATGCAAGTTTTGAGGAACGTGCATGTTTTACATGATTTTTTATTTAGGATAATTTTCCAAAAAGGAAAATCTTGTCAAGTAATTTAAGCTATTTTTCTTTAGTTGCATAACTATATTTCAAAGGGCCCTAATTTGGACAATGAAAGAAATGTAGTTAGTTTCATTTTTTCATCTCAGGCCCACAAACAGGTTAATTTGCTAGGTCTTTTGCACTAGCACTACACAGAAATGCTTGAGTTGCAAAAATGTTTGAAACAAAAGTATTTAGTTTACATCTAAGTTAAAAGTTTCCCAACTGTTTCTGTTAATATCAGAGGTAGTAAAACCCTTTAAAACTTCACACAGCTAAAATGTTTTCTCAGCTATTTGCTAGATAAATTGTTTACAGAAGTATTTAAGGATTAAATTGAAAGAGGGCACTTTTTATTTTCAAAGACCACTGTATTTCTGAGCAGAAGCTGAGGCATTTGCTAGCCCATCCAAATCTGTGCATATGTTTTATATTTTGGCGCTACATCTTTGCAGGCCTGATCTCTAAAAAGAACTCTATAAGATGTTCTCAGGCATACAGAACAACTTGCTGTATATCAGAAAGTAGGAATGCACCATAAGCGTTCCCATCTCTGTTGTAGGCTATTAGAAATGTATGTATTCAGCATTATGCAAAGTGACCAACTTCTTAAAAACCACCTCTATGTGGAGGGTGTTGTCCTCTACCTAGCAGGGCTCCATACGTTTTTCAGAGCTGCATAGGTTTTAGCCATACTGCCTTTATTAAAGTAAAAAGAAAATGCATATGCTTAATACCCATAGGCCTCAGAAAACTTATGAAAGTATATAAAATAAGTCTTAAAGATTTGAATAAAATCCCCTTCATTAAAATCTGTCTGCGTAGCTTTGTATCTGCTTAATATTTGTCATGAGACTTGGAACTTGTCTTAGTATTTCCAATGGAAATAATTTATCCTTGGTCACTGGAAAGCTGCACCGTGGTGTACTGATAGATTTACATTATTCCAGAACAAACTCTGCTTTAACATTTGCCATCATTACATGCGAGTCCTCTGGCATTTACTCCCCACATTCAGGAGGTCATTTATTTTGTTTCAAATGGATTGCCTTTATGGTTCCTCTCCTTGAAGCCAATGATGAACTCTTGTAGTCAGTTGTGGGTAATCTCTCATAACATTACCCACAACTAATTTGACATTATGTAAAGTTTCTTCTAGGTTTTGGATTGTTTTTAATCTGTTTGTGGGCATGTTTTGAGGGGAAAAGCCTCATGCAACAGGTCTACATGACCATCTGGTGCCAGAAGTTAAATCCTACTTATGAACTAGGGATGTATCATGTTTGTTTGGGTTTTTTGTTTTGTCACTCAGAACCACGTTTAAAGTGAAAAATTATCCAAAAGCAAAGGCAACAGGGGTTTTTCACTGGAGTGGGAAATTAAATTGCACCAATTGCTACCCAGTTCTTAGCACCACACTTCAAGAAGGATGGATAAGCTTGAAAGGGTACAGAAAATGTTCACCCATATGATCAGGGTTCTGGAAGACAAGCCGTATGAGAAGAGACTCCGGGAATTGGGTCTCTTCACTCTAAGAGAAGACTGAGAGGTGACTTAATAGCCGCCTACAAGTATGTCAGGGGTGAACACCAAGATCTAAGGGAGCAAATCTTCAGGAAGGTGTCCCCGCCGTCTGCGGAGGGTTCGGGGATTGAGAGTATGGTTGAGGGTAGAAAGGTAGGAAAGATTTATTGACTTAACAAAAACACAACTACGCGTAGTAACAAGACAAACAATGACAGACAAAAGCAAGTTGTGTTGGCAACTTATCGGCAGCCTCCTCTGATGCCTGATACACAGCAAGCTTCTCTTTCCACAAAGTTCAGTGCAGTCAGGCATCCCCGATCAGCACTGTCCAAGGGGTAACAGGAACGACCCTGGAATGCAGTTCTAGGGCTCCTTGAGGTCCATGTGCCCACTGATCCAAGCAACAGCTAACTAATCCTTTTCACAGAGCTGTGTCTTCCTTCAGAATGGTTTTCAGATATTCCAGCTAATTTATAGCTTCTGAATGGTTCTGATAACATACAACCACTCAGATTCTTTTTACTTCAACTGTCCTTAGACTGACCAATAGTAGTACAAGCCTTGCATTCCTTTGATAAGGTAATTTTAACTACGCCACAGGGCTTTACTACTTCTAGGCTTTGCTAAATTTACTAGGCCTTACTCTATACAAGGCCTCACTACATCTTAAACTTTAATTAGGCTTTTGGCAACAACATATAGCTTAATATATAAACAAATACAGAAAAACACTTAGTCTAATCTTCATAGAGCCTTCAGCAAGCACCTTTATCACAGAGACATAATTTCAGCTGTCACAAAAGGTACCCCTTGGGAGGACGAGGTCCAATGGGCACAAGCTAGTTGAGGAAAAATTTAGGCTGGACATAAGGAAAAATGTATTTTCTGTAAGGTTTTCTAGAATGTGAAACGGGACCAGCCCACAATTTTTTGGGGCCCCCTGCAAGTCATAGTTTTGGGGTCCCCTGACATGAAGAAGGCATCAGTGGAGGGGGTGGTGGTGAGTGCAGAGGCATTTTAAGGTGTACTTGGGCACTGGGCAAGCACAAAATTGGAGGCCCCCTCCCCCCATGGGAGCTAGGCTTCAGGGGTGGGGGAGGATCCCCTTCCCCTCCTAGTGCTTACAGGGGAGGCTCGGTGGACCCTGCCAAGCTGGGGGGCACATGCCTGCCTCTTCTCCCTGCTCCCCACCCCCACTACGGCCCAAATGTACACACACATGACAGAGGCAGACCAGATTCTTTGAATAAATCTGATATCTTTTATTAGACCAACTAAATAGTTGGAAACATTTTTTCTAGCCCCCTTCCCCTCCTAGTGCTTACAGGGGAGGCTCGGTGGACCCTGCCAAGCTGGGGGGCACATGCCTGCCTCTTCTCCCTGCTCCCCACCCCCACTACGGCCCAAATGTACACACACATGACAGAGGCAGACCAGATTCTTTGAATAAATCTGATATCTTTTATTAGACCAACTAAATAGTTGGAAACATTTTTTCTAGCAGCTTTCAGGTTTAAAAACCCTTTGTTAGGCTGAGGAAGCATCTGCAGTTGCTGTGTGCTCTTCCTGGGTGGAACGAATAGTAAAGAAGCCAGAGGCTGGTCTGCATGCAAGCTAGTCAGTGAAAATGTAAATTGAGGAGTCAGTGGGTGAGTCAGTGGGTTTCGTGGAATCAATCTTTAAAACACTTGTTACCCAGAGGTTGAGGTTTGTCCAAGCCACTACAGGCTTTCTATGAAAACTTAAAAACATAGACCACCTTCCTAGCAACACCCTCCTAGCTACCATGGATGTTATCAGCTTATATACCAACATCCCACACCAGGACAGCATCCAAGCCTACCTTACGTACCTACAAAAGCAAGGTGTCAACTCTGAGTACAGACCCAAAGATATTATTAACCTTATATGCTTCATCCTCACACACACCAATTTCACTTTTAATAACCAACACTTCCTCCAGACTATGGACACAGCTATGGGCACCAAAATGGCCCCACAGTATGCCAACCTTTTTATGAGCCACCTGGAAGAAGAATTCCTCAAAGACTGCACCATCAAACCCTTGCTGTACTTAAGATATATTAATGACATCGTCATCATTTGGACTGAAAAACTGCAATCTGCGATTGAGTTCCATCAGAAATTCAGCAATCATCACCCCTCCATCCGACTGTCTCTTGAGTTACTCCAGCACCAACATCTCCTTTTTAGACACGATGATCAGCATCCAGAATGGTAAAATACAGATCGTGTTATATAAGAAACCCACAGACCAACATACATATCTGCACAGAACCAGCAATCTATCAGTTTTGGTGTATCAACCAAATACACCAAAAAACCTGTGATATATAGCCAAGCCCTCAGATCCCACCGAATTTGCACTGAGGAGAACACCCAAGATTGCCACGTCACAAATCTTAAAAAGGCTTTCACACAACAAGGACACTTCTCCACAGAGATGGATGCACATTTGAAAGAGTCACCTGGATACCACATGAAGAATTGCTTCAGTGCAGAAGGAAAACCCCCATGAATCGCGCACCACTGGTTATGACATATCGCCTCTCCCTCAAACCGATATAGAAAATCCTCAAATAATTGCAACCCATACTGAAGGAGACCCAATTCTTAAAGAGATCTTCCCAGATCCACCCATCCTAGCCTTCAAACAAGCACTGAACCTCACTAACCTCACCACCAGAAGCAAACTTCCTACGGCCCAAAACACACTGAATGGGTCCAGACCATGCCATGAAAAGAAATGCAAAACATGCCAATGTATCTCCATGACCCCCACAATAACTACACCCCACAACAGAACCACGAGTATTCCTGGATCTTACACCTGCACCTCCAGAAATGTAACATATCTCATCCAATGCACCAACTGCACTGATAGAAAATACGTAGGAGAGACCAGACAACAACTATGCACCAGAATAAACACACACTGGAAATCTATCAAAGACAAGAATACCCAACTACTTGTGCAGGCACATTTCTCACAAGAAAACCACTCTCTTTCCACTATCTCAGTATTAATCCTCAAAGAGAATTCACAAAACACTTTTCACAGACAAGCCTGTGAACTTCACTTCATCAACCTCCTGGATACAAAAAATCATGGACTTAACATAGAAGAAATACAAACATCTAGAGCTCTTAGTTTCAAAATGATACCTTTTATCAAACCAACTGGGAAATCAGAAGAAAATTGTACTTTTCTGCAAGCTTTCAGACTCAAAGGCCCTTCATCAGGCTCTGGGAACAGTATCAATGGTAAAAGTCCCCATAGGTAGGAAATAAACGTTTTTGCACAGAGGGAGCTGGAGATGGAAAGCTTTCCCTCTGGGTCCAGCTTTTTCTTGTGACTTCCCAGTTGGTCTAATAAAATGTATCATTTTGGAACCAAGAGTTCTCGATTTTTTTTTCTTCTCGTCTCAGACCAACATGGCTACCAAGTACATCCCTGAAACATGGAAGATGCCAAATTTTAGCTGATTTTGGATTTTAAACTTCATTTCAGAACAACAAGAAATATTTTTTACCTCCCCACCTACCATCTGACACCTCCAGGGAAGGAATTTTACCTAATCTATATACCAAAGAGCTACTTAGCACAATTCTCAAAGACGCTTCCAAGGACCCAGAGGGACAGCTTTCCATCTCCAGCTCCTTCTGTGCAAAAATGAAGTTTATTTCCTAGCTATGGGGACTTTTTACCATTGATACTGTTCCCAGAGCCTGATGAAGGGCCTTTGAGCCTGAAAGCTTGCAGAAAAGTAAAATTTTCTTCTGATTTCCCATTTGGTTTAATAAAAGGTATCATTTTGAAACTAAGAGTTGTAGATTGTTGTATTTCCTCTTCTCTCATGGCTACCAAGGACATCCCTGGACTGAACATAGACATTGGATTTCTGACACATTATAACCTGCTTGACATCTGGCTTCCTAAGTACCTCTTCACTTTTACCTGCTACATTCATCCCCCTTCTTACTCCCACCCCCAGCCTGTCTGTCACCCACTGACTCCTCAATTTACATCTTCACTGACTGGCTTTCGTGCATGCAGCCCAGCCTCTGGTTTCTTTACTATTCACTGCATCCAGGAAGAGCACACACATCAACTGCAGATGCTTCCCGAGCCTGACCAAAGGTTATAAAACCCAAAAGTTTGCTAAGAAAAATGTTTCTAACTATTAGTTGGTCTAATAAAAGATATCACATACACACACAGACACCCCACCACCACCACACACAGATAGCTCTCCACCCTCACCCCCCACAGCCTTCCACGACTTAGTCTCACCCCCTCATTACACTCATGTGCAAGGAGCTGCTGCTTGGTATCAGATGCAGAGGGCCAGACTGGGCTGGGCCTGGTGGGGAGCACTACGCCATGTCTCTGTGGGCAGGCCATGGCCCTGGGAGGGGTATCTCAGTGGGGGGGTGCTAATATAAATTTGGTGGGCCCTGGTGCCATGGTCTGCAAAAGCGCAGTGTGGCGTGGTGCTCCTGGCCCAGTTGGCCTGGCCCCAACTGCCTTCCAGGTCAGGCAGGGCTCTCCCAGCCCAACTCGCCCCCCACCCCCCCACACATGCAGTGCTACCCAGCCCACAGGCATGGTGCGGCTTTTCAGGCAAGACCCCAGCCTTGCCTGCCTCCCTTCCTCAGCCCCATCAGTGAAGGGTCACAGCTTCCAGCTTCCAGGGAAGCAAATCTGAAAGCCAAAGTTTTAACTTGGCACCAAAAATGGGCACTGAGTATAAAATTGTGACTTTCACTTCCCTGCTGGTGAGGATCACGGGGCCCCAACTTGGAAGTGGCCCCTGGGTAAATGCCCAGTTTACCCGTGCATTAATGCAAGCCAACGAAGCTGGCAGCACCATTGGCGGGGTGGGGGAGGAGTAACAAGTGGCTAGGTGCACAGGGCCCCTTGGCTGCAGGCTCCCACATGGCTGCAGGTTTCACAGGCATGGATGGGCCAGTTCTGATCTGAAATGCACTCCCAGCAGAGGTGGTACTGTCACCATCCCTGGAAGTGTTCAAGAGGAAGCTGGACAAGCACCTCATTGCACAGTACTAATCTACTGCATAGTAAAGCATCACCTTCTACACGTGCTGGGCATTTAATGCACAGTAAATTAGGTGACTGTGCAGTTAGCTAGTACCTGTAAATATAGGTACTAGATTAACTGTACAGTAGTTACTTCACAGTAACACTCTTGTAGATGCTGACTGGGAACAAATTTGCTCCTGGTCAACTTAGGCAGCAGGGGGCCACAGAAGACAGGGAGCTCTCTGTCTCTGGTCCTGGTGCTGCTCAGCATTCAGCTCCCCCCCAGGAGCAGGGAGCCGATCAGCACCAGGATTGAAGAGATCTCTACCCCCGTCCTGGTTCTCAGCTCCTAGCTCCTAGTGCAGAGCTGGCTGGACTGGGAGGTAGGTTGGGGCTGGGAACCCAGCCACAGCCTGCCCCCACCCCAGAGCAGCTCTGCACAGAGCTGACTCCACCAAGGGGCAGGCAGGGGCAATGAGCCCTGTGCCAAGCAGGGCAGCTGTTGGTTAGCACTATGACCCCCTCACCTGGCAAGAGGCTTGCCAGCCAATGCCCCACACCCAGCACAGCTCCCAGAAAACCCTTGCTGGGCAGGAAGACCCCACCCAGCAGGGGGCTCACTAACAGCTGTGTCCCCCAATGTGCACGGAGCCAGGCAAGCTCTGCCCATGGCAGGGAGAGCTGTCTCCTGGCCCCGTGCACATCAGGTCCTCTCCCAATGTGAATGGGTCCAGCAGAGTTGCTGCAGCCAGCAGAGCTCTCCTAGCCCCAGGCACAGTGGACTGGCCTCATGCCCCTTGCCAACCCTCAGGCTAGCATCCTTGCTCCCCTGGGTGGGAGCAAATCTGCTCCCAACAGGGAGTATGTGTAGATGTGGTACTAGAGAAAGCTTACTGCACATTATTTTATTTTCATAGACATTAGGGCTGGAAGGGACCTCAGAAGATCTTTGAGTCCAAACCCCTGCCCCAGGGGCAGGAAGTCAGCAGGGGTCATAGGATCCCAGCAAGATAAAAAGGGGTAAGTAAAAAAGTAAAAAGTAAAAAATACAGATATGACAAGAAAAAAAATGATTTTATTTCATTTTACTGTGCAGTAAGCCTAATGTGAATTAGTCACACATGTAGATCTGCCCACTGAGTAATACTTTGTTTTGTGAGGACTCCATTTTCAAATGTTGCCAAACACAAGTCTTTCTTTCTTCATTATTCAAGCATCTAGATGCCTCTCAAATGAAATATTTGGTGAGATCCCTTATGTTCCTTTTGGGGAAATAAATATCCCGTGGCAGTCCTAAAATAGTAGAGAACAATGTTTCATTATCCTTTCCAGCCAAAATGGCCTCCAAAGGTGTGGGAGCTAGCAGGAAGCATGTACTTCCCTGTTTCCTTCCCTTACATCAGATGTTTTTACAGTTTTCTTGTAAGCTGGGACAAGTTTTTAGAACTGGCATCATCTTTCTGTTTCTTTGTGCTTCCAGTTGGATATATTTTCACAATTTTACCTCCCATTCAACCCTTTCTCCTCTTTTACCCCACTCCTGGGCATAGTTTTCTTCATTCTCTTATTTTTTGCATTTTCCTAGGTGTTCCCACTCTGACTCATTATGCACTCCTCCTGATTTCTACCCCCCCATTTCCTTTCTGTCATTAGCTTTACCTTTACTTCCTTCCATAAACATGTTTCTCTTTCAATCTCAAACTTCTTAATTTTTTTCTCTCCTGCAAACTTCATGATAATACTGTGAAGAGCAAGTCTTTTAAATTCAAGGGGACTAATTCTGACTTTCTAAAGGGAAAAGATAGGCCAGGCTTCCCTGTACTTCCCAGCAAAGGTTTAGCATTGCATTCATGAAAATGCAGCAAGGAGAAGACAAGACTATGTAGGCTTCTAGTATTCATTGTAGTGGCAAAATGGAATATAAAGGGACAAGACAAACGTATGGCAGAATTTGAAGCAGATTTTTTTCCTTATGTGGCATTTCACTGAGAACAGAAGTACCAGAAAAAGGGATAACTTATGGGCGCATCCAGACAAGTGCACACGTGCCTCTTGCAGCATCTCAAAGCCTTTTGAAATGCTGCAAGAGGCATTTGCAGTAACAAAAAGATGTTCCATGCACTGCAAATTTGCAGTGCAGGGAAAAATTAGACCCCTGGATATCTAGGGGTAAAAAAAATACCCTGGGGGAAAAAAGTGAGGCAGGGCACAGTCCCTGACCATGCCCTGAGGCAACCGGAGGCTCAGGTCCTCCACAGAGATGCTCTGGTAGCCAGCCAGAGCATCTCTATGGTTGGCCCTCACGACGGTGCTGAAGCATGCTGTCTGCCCATGCAGGATGCTGGGCTGGGTGGAGCAGTAATGGGGGGAGCTCAGGGGGAAGGCGGGGGATGGGGCCAATTGGGGTCGCACCATGGTCCCCTCACCCCTCCTCCAGCCCCCACATCCCCTACTTACCAGCCAGGAGGCCTCAGTGACCCCTACAGCTGCTGCTACTGCCAATGAATTAGGAGGCTTGTAGTCCCTGTGGAGGGCTGTGTCCCTTGTGGGGGTGGGAGGTGGTTTGTGAGCTGTGTAGGGGTGCTGCACCCTTCAGGGGGCAGAGAACCCACCCCTCCTGAGCAGTCTCCCCACACAGTCCTCCCATGGTCCACCCACACCTACCCACACACCCCACAGCTCCCCACATCCCTCCCCATCCCCCACCCCCTTCTGCAAACCTCACATCCCCACAGCACACACCCTGTATGCATAGCTGCTAGACAGGATGAGACTCGCTGGCAGGAGCTGTGGCTGCAGGTGCAGCTATCCCCACATCCTGGTTAGTGAAGTGGTTGTGGGGGAACGCTAACTGCTCTATGGTGAGAAAATAAAAGGCAAACAGCAGAACATATAGGTATTTAGAATTCATTTTATTATGATGATAGAGACACTGGTAGGCTTCCAAAGTGCTTTAATACTGTAGATATAACAATAAAACATTTCCCAACTGATCGCTATCTCTCTCTCTCTCTCTCTCTCTTTCTCTCTATATATAGTTGTCTTTTGTTTTAATTGTGGAAGAACATGGATTTTGGGGTATTTTACAGAGTGGCTTTGGGATTTTTTTTATCAGGGATTTTTCAGTTTTCAAATAGGGAAAACCAGAATTCTTGCTAGGGAGGCAAGTGGCAGGACCCAGGTAGAGGAACCTGCTCAGAGCTGGGACCTTGGACCCAACTGGAGGTGGCTGACCTCCTGGCCAGTTGGGACCAGGAGAATATGCTTTGACAGGTCAAAGCAGGCCACCACACTGGGAACATCTTCTGCAGTGTCAAGGGTGCTGTCAAAATCTCCCCAGAGGTCCAAGGTGAGCTGTACCCTGCTGGCATACCACTGGGTGTAGTCACCGTCAAGAAATGCAAGTAGCTTACCCCTGAGGACCACCTGGACCAAGAGGTTTCCAGGTTCCATAAAGCCTACCAGTTCTTGGGCATCCGCCTTCCGGTCCTGGACCTCAGCGGGCTCCTTAGGCACAGTGTGAGCCCCCTGGTCCATTAAGACCCTGGACTCTGTTGGGATTGGGAGAGCCCTGCAGCTCCTTGGGATAGGGGTGGAGGTAAGGGTGAGGGTGGGGCTCCTTCACAACATTTTTGTGCAGAGCACCAAAAACACCCATAAACTAAACTTGGAAGATGTTGGCATGCCAGGGGTGGATGGAAGGGGAGGTATGAGGGCCCTGATTCTTGTAGCAGTGCAGCCTCAGCCACCTCCCACTGTCTTCCCTGAGGCACACATGCTGAGCAAAATGCCTTCACATGCACACTCTAACACATGTGCTGGGGGTTGCATACCCCTAGTATAGAATACTCTCATCCTTTTTTAGCCAGTTCATTGATCATGAGAGTGCTGTCCTAAGAAGTTGGAGTGATGTGGGCCTAGAACTCTTGTCTCCTACTTTTGGAGCAAGTGCCTCAACCACTAGGCTGTTACGCAAAAGCTATGTACTGTAACTGTTTGTTCTCTCCATTAAACAGTTACTTCATATGTTTTTTCTCTTACTAAGAATTCAGGGCCTTATGCATAATTTTTTCAATTTCCCAGAGGGATATGGATTGCAAAAGGGTATGAGGGGACTTAGATGTCTTGGTTGCTGCTTTGGATTACTTGTGACCATTTGCAGTAGGCCAAGATTGGTAGAAGGATTGTGGGTTAGGCTACATGGGGGGCAAGGAGAAAGGGAATTGGTGGTAGGGGTCTGATACAGACCCCCACACCAAGGGGAAGAACTAGATTCGGGGCTCCTGAGGCAGCTCTCAGAGACCATAAAAGCTAAAGAGGCGGTAGTTATGGGGGACCTAAACTACCCAGACATCTGCTGGGAGACGCAGACAGCAAAGTC
>NW_005841860.1:216679-227640 GCF_000455745.1 Alligator sinensis | reverse complement strand
ACTCTTTCCTGCCTATGCAGGGGGTCGGACTCAATGATCTATTGAGGTCCCTTCCAACCCTAACATCTATGAATCTATGAAGTATAGCCCAATAGGGATCTTTCCAGGCTACTATGGAATGGCATGTTCACTTAGTGAATTTTTGGCTGTTTTACAGGATTGAATAGGATCATTTACAAGATTCATGACTCTTTGTGATATAAACAAGGGATAGAGAGTCATTGCTTTTCCTCTTTTTGGAAGACAGCTGCCTCTAATTTTTAAAAGATTAATCGTTTACTCATTCACAGCTGGTTGAAATTTAGATGTTTATCTTTCAGTTCTGTTATAGTTTATAATCAGGAGGATCAAATCAGCACCTACGGAAATTAATAACAAAGAAGCTGTTGGTTTCAGTAGATGCAGGAGCAGGCCTTGGGAGGTTTATATGGTCCCATGCAAGACATGATTAGGAACATCAGCACATCTTGAGCATTGCTTATCTTTCCAATCCTTTCTTTACCAGAACTGATGCCATGGCATTCCAGTTAAACATCAATAGTTGTCATTAGTACTCCAATATAAGTTTATGACTAGAGCTGAAGAGAAAATGACTTTGTAACCCTGCAAAAATGTTTGTTATATCAAAAAAAAAAATCCTATTCTGTGTTGGGATGAAATGGAGACCTTTCAAGGTCCATTCCCCCAACAAAACAGCAAATCACCAATTCCAGCAAGTGGTCCCCTGAGCCAGAAACCCAGAAGAGATGCCGGAAACTAGGGGTGTGTGAAGCAGGCAGTATTTGATTTGAATTTGGCCCAATTCAGGGGACAGTGATTCATTATGCTGATTTGGATCACTGTCCCGACTCAGTTCAGCCAAATCTGAATCTGAAGATTCTATTCTGATTCAAGGAATCAGTGATTCAGCCATAGACATAGCTTTATATGTTTTTTCTACATACCTTGAGGTACCAGGCACGGCTGATGAATGCTGAGATGGTGGGGCAGATGGAGAGTCCCACAGGAGCGTGGGAGGAGGCGGGTCCCCTGTGCACTAAGCAGCAGGCCCAGAAATAGACCAAAAGTACTTCTGGTCCACTTCTGGGTCTGCCGCTGAGCATGCGGGGGACTCCCCCACACCTCAGTTCGGCAATCGGCTGCAGGGCTACCCTGGGTACCGCCCCAGACCTAGGAGGCACCAGTTGCCAAGCCAGCGGGGTGGAAGGGTCACCCGTTTGCTCGCGGTGGACCCAGAAGTGGACTGGAAGTACTTCAGAGGCTTCCAATTCAATTTGGAGAGATTAATGGGTCTCCTGATTTGATACGGATTCGGAGAGTCAGCCGCTGAATTGGGCTGAATCTCCTCCGAACTGAATCAGAAACCAAAGCTTTGCACACCCCTACCAGAAACCCACAATCAAGTCCCTGCTCTGTATCAGGGGCTTGGACTTCATTCTGCCACAGCTCAGACTGGTTGCTAGAATGCTAACCTACTTTGGGGCTCTTTGTTGGGACTCAAAGGGAGTTTAGTTGAAACTGAAAAATTCTATGATTTTTTTCTTGAATAGTTTCAGTTTCAACATTTTGACATTTTCTAAAGAAAAATGCTTTTGCTGAAAAAAATTGATCTGGACATCTACCCACTCTATGGGCTGCCTAGCACATCTAGTTTATTAAAGTCAATGGGGGCCAACCTTTTGAGCAGCTGTCCCACAACTTAGCCTCACACCCTTCCCAAGTGCTATTCTAGTTCCCTTCCCCTGGGCCACTGCATTCTGTTTCCTGCCTTGAGCTCTCTGCCCAATCTGCTGCTCTGCTTTAGCTTCCTGCCCTATCTGCCAGGGTGCTGCCTGTCCCTTCCCCAAGCTGCCTCCTGCCACACACAAAGGCTGCCCATGCCATTTGTGAAACATATGCTTCAGATTGGCCATGCCTGGATTAAATCATAGGTGGGGCTCTGGTTCCATCCAGAAAACAGAATGATGATGCCCTTGAACCTAGGGCTCAGGCCAACCTAATTTCATGAGTAGCTGAGAGAGTGTTTTCAAAAGTTTCTGCCACAGGAACAAGGCAAATAATTGTAGGATTTGTTATGCTCCCATTGAAAAAAACTCACTTTATGATAGAAATAATTCCAATCTGCATCAACAGGATTTACAGTATTTCTCCAGCTTTTTTTAATGTTAATAAATAACCATTATATATCAAAACAGGGTTAGGTTCTTTCATGTAATTACATTGAACAGACACAAAGGCAATATTTAACAAAAGAAAAAAGAGATGATGAGAACAATAGTATTAGCCTCGGTCTGTTGCCCATAGTTATTTAGTTTTGTTTTTCTTCTGCTTTATTTTATGCTGTAAAGAAAGCAGCCATTCTTCTAGGGCTTATGCCCATGCAGTGCTGAAGACATTCTGAAAGTTCCTAAATCCCTTCAACTCCAAATAACTGGAAACTGAAGACTTAGCATCCTACAGCATCAGGCCCTAAGAACAGAATATAAGAATAGGACTGACTCATCTTATTACAAGTTGTGCCATACAGAGCACAGCTGACTGAGAGACTTCTTTGTCTTGGTTATTGTTCAGTAAGTACTTATTCTCCACTTCCCTCTACAAATGGCATGGTGTAATCCAAGTATCAGACATGTTGATCATTGTGCCTGGAGCAATCCATCCCTGTAATTCTGTAGCAGCCTGGTAGGATAGCATTTCCAGTCAAAAACATTTCAAACCCTACAGATACAGCTACTGGAGTGTTTGCGGGACTGAATTTTTTTTAACAAAGCCTGCTTGAAATCAAAGTTCTCAAAAGCTAGGAGAAGCACAAGCAACTTTTTTGAGCAGTCTTTTAGAATTAACTCCCTCAAAATACTGAGAAAAGCCAGGCAAGCTAACATTTTAATACAACTATGTCAGTGACCAATTTCTATGATTTCCATTACAGCAGAATACAGGAAATCAGTTTTTCTAGGCTTTGTGCAAACACACAGCAATAGTCCTTGTTCTGAAAAGAGTACATTTAAGTGGTGAAGACAAAAAGGAGGCAACCTGAGTCAATGCAGGTGAAGTGACTTGCCCAGTGTAATACAACAGATTAGTGACACTGCTGAGATTAAGATTCAGTTTCTCTGATTCACAGGGTTATACTGGACAATGCTGCCCATGAATTGATGGTTTGGGAACTTTGTTGGGAGAAAAAAATGAATGTATAAGGCTTAAATCTATACTAGGATACAGCTTTGGAGCACCTTTAAAATCTGAATGTTATCAGCTTTTATTTATTCAAAGGAAATACATTGTTGTGAACGTTTTGATTTCTATACACAGGCATGTATGAGACTTAGGTCCCTTCTGCACATTACAATTATGTTGCAATTAATAGCGCTATGTGAAGCTTCCCTGATTTGAGTCAGTGGTCCCTGATTCTATTCGGCAGAGATTTGGCCCAATGCGGTGGCCAAATCTCCAAACCCAAATCAAATCAGGAGACCCTTTAATCTCTCCAAATTGAATTGGAACCTTCCAATTTGATTCAGAGAGATTCGGAAAGATTTGGTGATTCAGACATAGACACAGCTTTAAATGTTTTTTCTACATATCTCAAGGTACCAGGTGTGGCTTGTCAATGCTGCGATGGTGATGGATAGAACCTCCCACAGGAGTGCAGGGGGATGAAGCATCCCACAGGAGCACGGGAGGCTCCCCAATGCACAAGGCAGCTGACCCAGAAGTGGACCAGAAGCACTTCCAGTCCACGTCCAGGTCCGTCGGGGAGCGTGCAGGGGGACCACCGCACACACCTCCCAGGCTTGGTGACTGGTGCCTCCTGGTCTATCATGTTTGGCACACTGGATTTGATAATCAGCTGATTGTTGGCCCCAGGCCCACACAAGTGTTGGTTTAAAACCTGTGTACTCTAGAGACAGAAGCTGACAGTGACCTTGTGGACACTTGTCTTTCAACTTGCTGGCACAGGGGATCCCAGGCTCATAATCTTGGGCTCCCCCTGGACCGGCAAGTATACAGTCAGAAAATTAGGGTTAGACAGGACCTCAAGAGGTCATCTAGTCTAACCACCTGCCCAAAGCAGGACCATCCCCAACTATATCAACCCCGCTAAGGCTTTATCTAGCTGGGTTTTAACACCCTCTAAGGATGGCGATTCCAAAACCTCTCTGGGAGCCTGTTCTAGTGCTTTATCACTCTCCTAATGAGAATTTTTTCCTAATATCTAACCTGAGCTTCCCTTGCTTCAGCTTGAGACCATTGTTCCATTGTTCAGTTCTGTCATCTGCCACCACTGAGAACAGTCCAGCTCCATCCTCTTAGTAACCACACTTCAGATAGAAAAAGGCTGTTATTAAATCCCCTCTCAGTCTTCTCTTCTCCAGACTAAATAAACCCAGCTGCCTCAGCCTCTCCTCTTAAATCATGTGCCCCAGTCCCCTAACCATTTTTGTTGCCTTCTGATGGACTCTCTCCAAAATTTGTGCACATCCCTTCTGTAGTAGGGGCCCAAAACAGGATACAGTACTCCACATGTGGCCTCACCATGCCAAAGAGAGGGAAAGAATCACTTCCCTCGATCTGCTGGCAACACTCCTACTAATGCAGGAGTGCTATTAACTATGCTGTTAGCTTTCTTTGTAACAAAGACACGCTGATGGCTCATATTCAAACTTACTGTCCACAGTAACCCCCAGGTACATCAGGCAGCTAGCTTCCCTTAGATCTCCCTAGATGCCCCTCCTAATCTAGCCTCTCTCCATCCCTTATTTATTCAATCCCTAAAATAAACCTCAGTGCCCTAAACCTAATTGCAGCTAATCTTGAGGCTAATTCCTGGGTTCCCCTCAGTTCCCTGTTTCTCTGGTGCCTGGCTCAGCTATGTCTATCTGCTCCTTCCCATCAGATGGCCATGGCCTCCGGCCCCCTCTTTTAATTAGGATTTGTCTGTGGTAGATTTATTGTTAGCTGTGAGTAAATACAAACATTTTATCATATGTGAATGTATCTTTAAGAGTTTTCAAATTCATCCAGTACTTCGGATATTCTTGTGTTCTGTAGTATAAAAATTAGATTCAGTGTTTTGGCAATTTTCCATACATCTGGGCCAAATACTTATTCAAGGAAAGTGCACAGATACAGTGTTGATGGGCATAATTTAAGAATACAAAGAAAACAGAAAATCTATTTGGGCCGAACTCCTATTAAAATTGAGTAGGATTTGGCCTTCTAAGGAAATAGTAGATTTCTTTCTGGATTTATTTCTTTAGAATTTAAAATGTTTCTTATTTACTTCAACATGAAACCAGGGTTAAGGTTTTGTGACGTACCAAGAGGTCATCAAAAAGCAACATTTGAGGCTAGAACATTTTAGTACTGTCTCTGCTCACTTTTTTATCAAATATAAACCCTCACCCTTATATCGCTTTATTTCTTTTTTGAAAGTCATCTGAAGATGTACTGTACATGAGTATAAATGATTTAAACCGATAGGTATCAAATGGAAATGAGGGAGGTAGATCCTTTGAACAAGATGAAAACAATCCATAGCATATAAAATACTGAAACTAATTTTTAAAGGATGGCTTGGAGCTAGACATTACTACATTTTGTACTTCACAGGAAAAAGTTATAAATTAGGAAGATGCTGCCTACAACACAGATGTACAAATTGGAAAATAGCTAATTTACAGTGCAGATACAGTTTAAGCAACTACATGTAAAAGTTGTCCTACTGTCAGAGATACTATTTTCTTTGGAATGGAAATAATGGCAACTTAGCCAACTTTTGCTGTTGTCTGAAATGTTGTAAAAACCTATTTTTTTCTTTATTTAATAAGTTATAACAAAACAGTGATTTAAAAGATGAATATAGACATACCAAAGACAAAAATAGCTTCTCAGATGATATTTAGCTTCTTAGGTGAAAGGTATAATTCTTCAAACCCAGTCACATTTGCTTCCTCAAAATTCAGAGGCCTTGGAAAACATATGGTATAAAAATAAATCTTTGCTACCAGATACAGGGTTGCTACTTTTAGAGTAAAAAACCCTGAAGGTTGGATTAAAGACCTGTCTTCCTGGCTGTAATTTAAACACAGTATAATATTCTATTTTAATACTCAATTTCAATAGTGAGTAAAAATAGTTTCTATATCTTGGGCGCAACTACACGTGCCCCTGACTGTGCATTTGGTACTACGCAGTCATTTAAAGACTGCGCAGTAACAAAAGTGCAGTCAGGAGCAGTAAATGGGTACCTAAATACATGCCCATACTACACACAGTTCCGTCAGTGCACAGTTATTTTTAGATGCTTCGTTGCTGTAGCAACAAGCTATGGCGATGTAGCATCTTGTGTAGATGATCCCACTAAGTTCCAAATGTCAGTGTCTAAACCTAGCAAATCTGTATATAAATATGTATTTGGCACACAGGGCATTTATAGACATGCTCTGGAAGGCACGGGGAGGGGTGCTTTAATTAGTGCAGCTTCTAGAGTCGAGTTAATTAAAACATCCAGAGCATCACATGTATCCGCGTCCCCGTGCTGCAAAATGGTTTTGAACTAGAGCTCATTGAATAAGTTTTAGTTTAAAGTGCCCCACTGACATTTTTCAGTGTGGGGATGCTGATACACATGAAGCTGGAGTCTCCTGGAATGAGGTAATTACCATGCTCCAGCAGACTTAATTAATCAGAATTTATCAGAGCAACCTTCCTGAATGTATATAGGAGCCTGTAGTTTCAGTTAGGCATCCTAACTAGGTTAATATGCCTAAATAACCCTACAGTGTCCAAAGCAAGTGTTTTGGTGCTTAAATGTGAATTTAGGGACCCAATTTCAGCACCTAAAATTGAACCTCATCTGAAATTCTATGGAACTGGGCAAAGCATCCAACATTCCAGCCTCTAGTAAATGAGTACTTAGCATGCTATGATCAATAAGATGGCTGCAGAAGAAGCATGTTCACAATTTACACTGAAATAGATGGAAAGCACATAAGAAAAACATTCCCTCCTTTGTATTTTCAGTGCTCTCTGTATGTGAAGCCAACAGAGACCAAAGCAGGTACTAGACTAGTCAATCAGAAACATGTTTTTTTCAGAATGTATTAAAGAGCACAATTATTTATTTTTCAAATTGCTTCATTGTCATCACTTTTACTACCTGGGGCTGTAAGACTGGCCAATATTACAAGCTGTATAGGCTGGGACCTGAATGGCTCTTGGATGGGAAGCCCCTGCAGGAATCTTGAGCTGAAGAAGGAAGTGGCACTTGTCAGTTTACCCTGGGCAGAATCCAGCTGGAGCAATAACATTCTGCTTCCTAAACTTAATTCTAATTTCAACTGAATGCATTATGATGACATAAAAAACAAAGGATTCTTATTAATTTTCTGCCCTACGGTAGATGAAGCTCCCTCGCTGCCATATTGAAATGCAGGGACACTGATACATGAGATGCTCCAGGAGCTTTAATTAGAGTGGCTCTCAGAGCCGCTCTAATTAAGGTGCCCCTCCCAGTCCTTGGAGCACGTGTATAGATGCCCTGGGAGCTGGAGGAAGTCTTGGGCTTTTGTCAAGCCTAGTGCCTAAAAAGAAAGTTGCACACTCACACAAGTTTTCCAACACTATTAAAAAATCTCTGAATTGCTCCCTTGGATCCTTCAGGAGCTAGAAGTCTCATGCTAAGAGATTTGAGTGATTCCCAACTCATTGGGTGTGTCAATATGTGCAATTAATGCACCTGAATTTTCTGCACAGAAACTTCAGGCACATTAAACTGTGCCCCACCACACATCTGAATTTGTGCCCATTGGGAGCAAATTTTCTAATGACGGGAGCAGTTCAGTCCAGGACTGCTCCTGATCTGCTCTGCCCCACTGGAAGCAGCCAGGAAGAGCTCCAGGCTCCCACAGGTACCAGCTCTGGGCTGGCAGGGGCACAGGAGTTAGGCCTGGGCTCCAGGGAGCAGAGGGATCTGTCCTGGCTCCAGGGCAGCTCCCTCCCAGCCCAGATTGGGGCTGGCCCCAGTCTCCATGCAGCTGGGAGGGAGCTGCCCTGGAGCTAAGACAGTTCCCTCCACCCAGTTGATATCAGGGCTTAGCCAGGCAGCAGTTATAGCCCCCTGCTGCCTGGGCTGACCAGGAGCAAATTGCTAGAAGTCTTATTGTTGCGGCACTTGGGTGCCCTGCTCCTAAAGAGGGGAAACTGTTAGAGAAAGAGCCCTAGCAGTGAGTAAGGAGCCCAGCTGTTGATTACTACAACAACTGGAACTAGCAAGTGACCCACACCTGCCAGTGGTCAGCTGACTGAAGGGGGCAGGGCCTGGCACATATAAACCCCATGGCTGAAGCCAGACAGGGAATTCCCTACCAGCTGCCAAGGGGAAAGGAGCTCTTTCAGGGAAGAGAGGGAAAGCTTGACTGCAGGAGCAGTGTCTGACACTGCTGAAGGATGGAGTATTCCCTGGTAGGCTTGAATGATGTTTTAGCCAGGCAGCTTTAATTTATGTTACAGTCCAGGGGCTTGTGTTGTGTTACTGTTTAAAACTGGTGGTTTGGGTGAGGCTATTAGGTGAAGGAGGAGGAGGCCTCATAGGGGACTCACAGCAGTGTGAGGACCCCAGTGCTGGTGAGGGTGCAGCATTTGGGGTACATGGACCCTAGCCCCAGAAAGGGGGCAGTTGAGAAGCCCCAAAGAGGGGGCATTGATGAGACACCCTGGTGTGGAGAGCTGTAGAGAGAACGGGGCAGCGTTATTGTAAGAAGCTGTAGAGAGAAGGTGGCAGCATTGGTGAGCGCTACAGTGGACGCGGAGCAAGATAAAGCCACGCAGGGCCCAGAGAGGACAAGGGGGTCAAACTATAACAAGGCCCTGACCAAACAATGTCAATTCCAGCTGCAAGGCTTGGGGTGTGGTAAAGGGGTGGTTGGAGCCACACAGCACCCATAAGGCTAGGGTGCCCTGAAGCACCCATTGTAAAGTGGGACCCACAAGGGGTCTGGGAGTCCATGGGGTCAGATATTGCAACAAACCACAAGTCCTTTTGACTTATCTAAAGAATGACCAGCAAAGCAGCACCCCTATAATCAGCAGTAGAATGGTACCTGATTGAGTTCTGCTTTGCTCCTGATAAGTGATCTCCCCAAGGCCCCCTTCCTGTGCCAAGTTGATGCTAGATAAGAAAGCACCTATTTCACAACAAGCCAAATACCTTTTCATGTGTACTATCTTATGGATTACCTACTTGACACAGCACTTTAATCAGTAGTAAAACCCTCGGCTACTGCTGTCTGAGGACCACAATAAACTCTTGTGCTTCTAGCCAAGTAACAACCCTGAAACTGGCAGTTAAAGGGTCAGTTTATACTATGGCTATTTGGTTGTTTTTGTGCATCCATGGTAAATAATGTAACTGTTGTCATCTGAGTAAAGAATCAACCCTGTTTGGTAATCTTGGTTAAGCAAACTTCCTTGAGAATTGCTGTGTATAAGAAGTGCAAACCCTCAGCCTTAAAAAAACTAGGCTTAAAAAAAAGCAGATATGGGCTTGACTTGTTCTTCCCCACTTTACCTGGGATGGCTGGTTGCCTCAGAAGAATACTTGAGAAGGAACTCACAGGGGGGATGGAGGGGAAGTCATTAATCTATACAGGAGCAGCTTGCCTGAAGTTAGCTGAAGCCAGGAGTCCTCTGGAAATGCACGTAGTGTGTATCCTCTGGTAACATAAAGTGGTCCTGGCCCTGACTCCTAGTTGAAACCCAGGGATTTTCTAGTTGGTTACTGGGAGAGAGTGTCACTTTTGACTAAGCAGTAGAAAGGAAGCACCTGGAAACTGAGCTGAAGATCCATTTTGTTTCTATTGTCCTTTGACTGAAGGATTTTGTTACCCAAAGGGCCCTGAACTGCCAAAACTGCAGTCCAGCTCCTTATGATAGCTACTGCTTATGCTGGCTGTTCCACTGATGTTATTGTTATAGTTATTATTCCTGACATTCTGTTAATGTTTCTAGAAGATTTTTTTCCGTTCTTCCCTTCTTGTGTACTGATTCAGGAGTGGCCTGTTTCATTTGCTGTGATAGCTGCTTGTAGACCCTTGCATTTTGATGACTGCTGTTCAGGTGGGTCTGACAGTCCACAATCTAGAATGAATTCCAAGACCTTGGCCCACATGTGAGTATTAGGTGTAGGGGGCTAAGAATTTTATGATTTTTTTTTGTTTGTTTGTTTGTTTGGTTGGTTTTCTAAGCTAAGTAAATGGAAACTGAAAAGAAGCAATTGGTCGCATGCCACCACTTAAGAAGGAGGGTGATATATTTAAAATGACTCTGAAGCAGTATACACAGGTAGATAAGCCAGCACAGCCGCTTAAGGGACCACAGGGAAGTCTTTCAGGTAAAGAGCAAAGTCTTCTTGAGTTAGGGATGTTGGCATGCCTATTTCTGTTATTGGAAAACTCTCTTGCATCTCAATATGCTTGCTTTTTAAAGTACACTTATCAATGTGGATTACCATGTCGGGTGGCTGGCAACACAGCCTTGCATAGCTCCATGAAACTCCATTTCAAGCTCATGTTGATCAGCAATAACTATCAAGCATAAACAAGCACAGAGTCTTGGATATTAAGCCAAAAGTTACTGTTATGATCAGGTCAGTCTGTCTGTGTACACAGGCCAAGAACCTGATCCAATAACTTCTGAATCAAGTCCCTAGCATCAATCTGAGGTTTCCCAAAATGGGGAGATCAAACCATGTTTGGAGAAAGAGGTTTTGGATTCTCCATCAAAGTAAGATGTTCCAAAGAATGACTGGGTGATTGTCCTTACTGTTTTAAAAGAGAATGTACTTTTATTTCCACTCTTTAATACAAGATTAAAGCACACATAAAGAGCAAGGAGACCACCATATCATTGAGTAAAGACTGGGCATATAGGGAGAGCTAGCAAAAAATAGAATAAAATAC
>NW_005841860.1:215577-216669 GCF_000455745.1 Alligator sinensis | reverse complement strand
TTTATGATTCTGCTGCTTTAAAGCAGGACTGTTCAACTCATGGACAACTGTGAGAATATTGATGTTGATGGTGGGAGGAATAGCATCATTCTGGAAGAACCAGTTTTCTCTGTCCTACACAAGTGGGCAGTAGGGATGCCTGAAGACATGCAGGGAGGCTGCTCCAACACACTGCAATTGCGTACTGCCCATGAGGAGTTAAACTCTAAACTATAGGCTCCTGGCTGGTGCCCATTCCCCTTACTACTCCTGCGCTGCTACCAGGGTCTCCAGGCTTTCCCTCCCTCTTTTGGCTTCTGCTTTCTGCCCCCACAGGAATAGTACTCCACATGGTGTAAGGAGGGACTGTACAGTGGAAAGGGGGGGAGGCTATGGAGAAGGAGTCCTGGCCACTCTGACACTGGACAGCTCTGCTTTGTACCATAGGAGTACAGGGGGAATCTCCAGCAGGTATCTGAACAAGTGTCCCTGTCCTACATGGTGTAGTGATCACCAAGTTCAATAAATACAGGCATAGAATGAGGAAAACAATAAACTTTAATTATGGAGCAGTAGCAAGCCTTCATGGATCCTCTGTCTGACTGTAACTGACAAACAGCTACTTAACTAGGAAACCATATCCCTGTTACCTAATTCCTCTAAATTTGGGAGCATCCTTAAATTGCAACTTTTATCACTACATCTCCCTTATTAAATAAATAAATAAATGCAAAAGTCAGTTAACACCAACATCACTTGGCACCCACCTACAAAGGAGAGGTTTCTAGTACTTGACTCTGGACTAAGTCTTTATCGCTCACTTTCCTATTTTCCCTTTTCTACAGTTCTTTTAGCAAATCTGAGTCTTTTGGGAGGTTTCACTTTCTCCTCAGGCCAATGAACTATGAGGTCCCATTTCTGATTTGCCTCTTGGTGTGAAGCTTCTCCAAGTCTTGATACACTACAGTCCCTATCCTGGGATCCAGTTGATTTACATTTTTGGTAGTTGTACTGCTGCACATAAAACAAAGTTCATTATATACAGCAGTGAGTCCCAAAGGGTGTGCCATGGTATAAAAGCAATGGATGTGTGCTGTGAAAGGAGTTAAATGC
>NW_005841860.1:208148-215546 GCF_000455745.1 Alligator sinensis | reverse complement strand
CTTTCCCTGTTTTGTGCCTACCCCTGCTGCTCCAGTGACACCTGTGGCTGCTAATCTGAGGATTTCTGCTGCTGGCGCTATCTTCTCCTGCCCTTCCCTACCCCCTGCTGAGGCTGATTTCTCCCTTCTACAAGATAATATTTGCATTTCTGTCTGTAGGTGCATGCCTTCTCATAAGGATGCAGTGTTGTGGAAATATTGGTTTTTTCCTAAGATTTTATCCAGATTTGGGCCATGACAGCCAAGAAGATCATCTGGAGGCATGAAGGTTTAGTCTTCCTGTACTGCAACCACACAATTTAACTAGACTCAATTTCACACAAGCTGCCAGTCCTAAAATTGTTGTCACCTCCTAAGGTACCACAATGAATGGGAGCTTGAATACTCTATTTTTGTATTGGATGCTAGCAATGTCTCTCCCTTTCACTACTATATTTGTTTCCAAATAGCTGGTTATTTTGATATTTGGTGGACTCGCTTTTAGTCTTAATTTTTAACTTTC
The DNA here is from genome assembly GCF_000455745.1 of Alligator sinensis. Classification (NCBI taxonomy): domain Eukaryota; kingdom Metazoa; phylum Chordata; order Crocodylia; family Alligatoridae; genus Alligator; species Alligator sinensis. The sequence continues at coordinate 215,044 of NW_005841860.1, read as the reverse complement.
TGTATGCATCTGGTGTCCAAATTAAATGAAACCATCATTCGTTCCACTTTCCCTGGCAAAAATCCAGTCCCTTCTTGATTTTGTTTGATTCAACCATGTCTATAAAAGAACTTATTTTTCCACTTTATGCACAACTGTATGCACTTGAGGATTTTTTTTATGTTTGGGATCTGTAGCATGTAGCAAAAGGGTTCTTGTTACAGTTTAAAATAGAGCTTTCCAAATGCAGCACAGTACTTGGAGCCATGTTACCTTCCACAATTTCTGCAAATCTGCCTGTGATTTTTTTCCCTCCCTTTATAGGACTCTTTATCAATAGAAAATTCCACTCCATGAGGTGCCTTCCTTACCAGCAGGAAATTCTGCCCTATGAGGTAGCCAAATTCTTTCACACCTACTGTGTGGACAATTATTTTTAGTGCATTCAGCTCTGCAGTCTGGGCCTTCACAGTTTCTTCTGCCCTATATATTTGGACAACTTTTCCAGATGAGTCTTCCTCACCCAATCATCTTTCTTGTAAAACAATGTCTGCAGTGCCATAAATAATCCAATCTCTAATCAGGGATTCTGTCAAGTTTCCAAAAGCATGGTTCTTAGACTCAGGTTAGGTTCAGTCACGTACTGATCTCTGCTTTGTTTGTCCTTGTTTGCACATAAACTGTGTCTTTCAAGAGTCTGATTCCTTGTTGGTACTCCTCAAATTTGGACAGCATTTCACTTAATTTTTTTTGTTTTGTTTTGTTTTTAAGTGAAAGGTGTTACAAACCCAAGGTTTCCTCTCCTACAATATGCAAGAAGTTAGCCAAAGTTCACTCTTGTTACTCTTCTCTCTTGCCCCTGTGACTTACTAGGTACCACTCAAACCTGTGTCTGAATGCCCTCCATTTCTCTGCTGTATTGTCTGACACCAGAAGGGCAGGTGGAAATTACAAAGCTTCTGTGACCAACTGTCCTTTTACTATAACTGTTCATACAGATCACTTACAGAAGCCCTTGTTCTTCCATGTGGCTGCATTGCTTCACTTGCCCTCCATTTCCAACTTCTTTTTCATTTTGCATCATACATTCTTTCAAGTTCTTTCTTATTCACTATCCCCAACACTGTGCAGTGACCCTGTGGTTCAATAAATACAGGCATACAAGAATGAGAAACACAATAAACCTCAGTTGTGGAGCAGTGTGCTATCTATGTAGACCCTTTCCAACTCTAACTGCTAACAGGTACTTAACTAAGGGCACAGACAGAAGTGGCAACTTTTGCTTGGTCCGGCCACAGAAAGCAGTCTATAGTCATGACAAAACACAAGTGCACAGCTGCAGACAGCTTCAAAAATGGCCGATTGGGTTCAGATGAAAATGTTTCAAGACAGAGCCTCTTTCACACTTTCTGTCTACACGGTCTTCTAGCCTGTCACTTTCAGAAAGAAATGGGAGGGAGATCAGGCTAGGTTTTTTTTGTTTGTTTGTTTTTCAGCCTCCACTGGAGGCTGGGGTGGGTGTATTATAGCCCCCCTGCTTTGGTAAAGGGGGGAGGGGCTCCAATATACATGCCCCAACCTGCAGAAGGAGCTGAAAAAACCCCAAACTGAACTCCCCCCACTCTCTTTCCTCCCTCCCATCCTGAAAACAGCAACAGGCTGAGAGGCAGCGCAGGCAGAAGGTACGGAAGACGCTCTGTTTTGAAATGTTGGGGGTGGGGGTAAAACTTCTTGGGGAGGCTCCAGTACACCCACACCATCCTCCAGCACTGCCTAAAGAACCTCTAGAATGAGCTCCACTCCCTCTACCTCCTTCCCTTCCTCCCATTCTGAAACAGAGACGCTGGGAGAGAGTAGGGGCTGTTGCTAAGGGAAACTGACTGCAGCCTGGCAGCCAGCAGTTATTCCCCTCCCCCTGGAAACCGATGTGGTGAATTTCTATTGGTCTGGGGGTTCATTGCAACTTGGAATGCTTCCTGCAAAGCATTCTCAGTTACAGCAAGGAGCTGTACTTCTGTCTGCACCCTAAGCAACCATCTCCCAACTACTATCTTCCTCTAAATTAGGGAGCATCTTGAATTTATAACTTTTATCACTACATAAGGCACTGAGGGAATTTGAAGGCTTACATTTGAAATAGGAAATATTTCTAAGTGACCTGATCATAATGTCTGTCTGTGTGGGCAAGAGTAGTGTGGGCCCTACTTACCGGTCCAAGTTCAAGGTAACATTCTTATCGGGTGAAGTGTTTACTCTTATAGTACAAGATGACTCGAGGCCAGTAATAAAGAAAACATACTTGTGACTATGAAACAAATGTATTCAGAAGTTGTTGTAGGGTATTTCAACCATTTGCAAATAACATGGTTAGAGCTGGCAGAATGTCATTTCTAATGAATGGGAAAAGCTTCCCCAAGTGGGAAAGACTTTTGTCTTTCAGGAAGATGGAGTTAGCTGTGTTAGTTGGAAGTCAGGCAGAAGATGTGTAGATTTGCACTTCTATAGACTCACTCCTATACATTTCTGATATAGTTTATTCTCAACCAGGATGCAGAGGCACCCTGGGGTGCCATGAGATCCTTTGAAGGTTGCCACAAGGTGTGAGGAAATAAGCAGATAATCTAAGCAAATAACTGCAGGCTCGGGCTTGACTCTGCCTGGGCAAGGTAAGGTGGTAAGTATGTTAATACATAAATTAGTTTTTGATATTGGGTGCCACTCAGTTCACACACATTATGGAAGGTGTCTTGAGTTCAATAAACGGTGCCTCAAGTCCAAAAAAGTTGAACACCACTGATGTGTAGCATAAGTTTTTTGTAATCAGAGGGCTTACTTCAGGTTACTATTGCTATATTTACTGTGATGTGGACCTTCTGTATGCATTTTTTGTGCAAATGTTAGCTGGGATTTAAGGGGATAGGTGTGTGCCATATTCTGCAATAGCTTTGTTTTAGTAAGAGCTACAGGATTTGTCTAAGGATACAGTCTGTTTCATAAAAAAAAAAATATATATATTTCTGAAAACAGGCATTTTGAAGTTGCCCTCCAGTGTATATGGACTGAGTGTTTATGGGTAGATTTTAGGAGGGAGAAGCATCTCTTTCTCTCAAATGGGTCCACACCTCACTTAATTTTCTTCAAGCTTCCTCGAGTAGTCCTCCCCCTGAATAAAGTAAATGGTAACTTTCTCAATCTCGGTGTTCTGGTCTACCGGAAAAGGCTGTCAGCACTAATGTACATGTAGCCTACTGAAAATGCCAACCACACAATGCACCAAACGCCCTGATGGAAGATATGTAGGAGAGACCAGACAACAACTGCGCACCAGAATGAATGCACACCGGAAATCCATCGAAGACACAAACAATCAATTACCGGTGGGGGCACATTTCTCACAGGAGGGCCACTCTCTCTCCAATCTCTCAGTCCTGATCCTCAAGGGAAACTTACACAACACTTCCCAGAGATGAGCCTATGAGCTCCATTTCATCAACCTGCTGGATACGAGAGAGTGGGGACTAAACATAGACACTGGATTTTTGATACATTACGATCTGCCTGGCAACTGACTCCCCAGCCCCTGGCTTGTTTACTTTTCATTCCATCCAGGAAGAGCACACACCAACTGCTGCAGCTTCCTTAGCCTGATGAAGGATTTTTGAACCCGAAAGCTTGCTTAATAACCATTCTCCAACCATTTGGGTTGGTCTAATAAAAGATACCAAATTCACCCAAGGAACCTTGTCAACCACACACTCTTGAACCTTTCACATAGATAGGTGTATTTCACAAAAATAAGTGTTGCTTCCTCTGTGAATTCTGGCTCCAATTCAAGTCAGCATTCTTTAGATTAGGATCCATATACTCTGAAATGTTGGTTTACTTTGAAAAAAAAATATTTTTTTTTAAGCCAACACAGGGATCCACCATTCTCTTCACCTCCAGTGTAATGAAGCTACAGATATACTTTTTTAAAACTGCTTATTTCTACAAATTCAACTACAGCTTAAACACCAACCTACTTTGCTTTGATTATTGCCCAAATAAAGGCCCTATAGCCAAACTATGCTCTCTATACCATTAGACACTTGAACTGCAAGGAGAAAGGGCCTATATAAAACACCACTGTCATCCAGACAATTCTGTTGCCTTCATCATGACTGGAATATAAAGGCTGATATAACACCTCTTGAAAAACAGGGATCTCTGGGACACTGGTGGACAAACATATTGGCATTAATCAAATGACAGAAACCAGCTTTCTCTCTCTCAGATCAGCAATGAGGGAGGGGGAAAGTATTAACATTTGTTTTTGACACTAATGTTTGCTGATAAAGCTCAACTGACAAAGTGGAACAGCTTGCTTTTGAATGAACAGCATAATTTTGGTAACTTTCTGAGTGGAACAAGACCCGACATCTTGGTTGAGAAGTCCCCCTGCGACTGCAGGAATTGCACACGTCTGCTACAGGCTGCACTACAGTAGTGCATTGGCCTGACAGTATGAGCCCTTTACAGTGAATGAAGAAGTTCTGCCCTAGACAGTTTACAATCACAGTATGAGATCATGGGTAATAGCCGTATAGAAGCAAAAATAAAAGGCCAGTGAAACTGTAGTGGCCAATGTGATTGGCAAATCATTACACACCTGCTGCCTCATCACCGTTGAGGCTTCTGTAGGCACTAGAGGGAAATGTCGTGCAGTATGCTGAGTTGCTCATGTTTATTTGGAAGCATGTATCAGAAGGCAAAGACATCTCTAAAGAAATAACCCTGTTGTCTATCACTCGAGTGTGAATTCAAGTCATGCCAGCAGAACAATTACAAAATATTATCTAGTCATCTGAGTCAGTGTACATTATCTATGCAGATATGAGATATTGTGGATGACACACATCTAGCTTGAGGCAAACATGCCCCAGCACAGTACATTTACCAAAATTAGTTTTGAAAAACAGGCCCCTGAGAAGTACTTTTTCAGAGACACTCAAGAGAATTTAAATTAAGGCGGCTTGTAAAAGAACATGCATTGCCCCAAGACTTCCTTCTTGTCACAGACGACAGAGATGCCCTATTTAGTAAAATGGGGCCTTGGGCTTATTACATGGGGTTATATATAACTTAACCTTTTAACAGTATTTTTTTTTTTAATCATCAGCAAAATACTTGGACATTCTGTGCGTGGAATGTCATGTCACTGAAACTTGTCAGTGTTTAGACATGCTTTCCTGTTGTAGGGCATGCCTACCTCACAAATATACTGTGCTAGGGAGTGGCAAGCTCAAACACACCAGTGTGTTCTGCAAGCTACCTTCTGGAGACTGACATGTTCAAGTACTTTGCACTGCTTTGCAGGACATGCCTCCTGCATCAGCAGCTGTACAGCCACATCTGTAGAGTGCTGGGGTGGTCTAACTATATCTTCAGGAATGTGGCTACCATGCTTCCTGTTTGCGAGGTGGCATGCATGCAGCAGTGCAATGTGTTTGAGCACACCACTGTCTCAAGGGGTAAGTTTGACACAGACATGCTGTTACCATAGGGTTGGGCAATTATTTTGACTGGCAGGCCACATACGTTTTGGTAAGCTGTTGAGGGCCACACACAAACACTTTCAGAAGATATAACTTTAACAAATTATAGATAAAAATTAATCATATACTAAAAATCAAACATTTACTATTACAGATTTTCATTGCAAAAATATTTTTTTCCTGATTTATGCTTTTTTTGAGTAGTGCATATAGGGGTATGTGAGGGCTGTGGGGAGGGGGATGTGCAGGGCAATGAGGGGTGTGCATGTGGGGAAGGGGAGGCCTGCCTGTGCTCTAGGTCCTGGGGGCCAGCCAGGGGCACATACAGCAGAGCTCACCCAGGCAGTGTGGTGTAGGTGCAGGTGTGGTCCATGCCACCCCCCCAATCTGGCCTATGGCTGCCCCCTCAGCAGTCCACATAGGGCTGATCTCTGCGTACTACCACCTGGGGCAGACTGTATCATGTTGCTGCCTGCTCCCAGCCCTGGCCCAGCACACACACCTACTTAGTAGGGCTGCCATCCACCCACTAGGCCACCCACAGGTGGCTGCTTATCATGCTGAGTGGCTAAGTGTGTGGAAGGCAGCCAGGAGGTGGACCTGGAGCCCTGCACACTGGGGCAGGAGCTGCTCAGCTGCAGCTTCCCCTTTACCTGGCTTAGCTTGTGGTGCCTGGTACATGTTCCCAGGGCCACCTTTGCTTCCCTGTGTCAGAACCAAGTAGTTGTATGCCTATGGCACAGTAGAACATTCCTTTGCTTTGATCCTTAGTGGAATCTCCCGCCATAGTGGAAGATCCTGCTGTCAATCATTCTGCTGTCAATCATTCTGAATGTTATGGCACAGTGGAAAATTCCGCTGTCAGAACCCAGTAACTATATGCCACAGTAATGGAAAGTTACAGCTTAGAAAAAGTTCCCGCCAACTTTATGCAAACACACACACCACCATTGGCCAGTTCCAAATTATTCATATTTGGTGACTAGTGATTGGCTTGTTAGTTATATAAAAACTAGAGCAGTTTCCGCCCACTTTGAAGAACTCAGAGAACTCAGAGAATTCGGAGAACTCCGCACATTTCTCGGAGTTTGGAGCACTCCGTATACACCTCAGAGTGAATCTGGCGGACTGATCACCCACCAGCGACTCCCTGTCACACAACCCTCCTGACGTACCCCGACCCTGGTACCGCAGTAAGCCGATTACGGGAACTTCGTCCTGGTTCTCTCACGTTTTAAGAGTCTTTGTAACTCATTTGTAACTGCAACTAAGTCTGTCAACTCTGCCTGCGCCCATACATCAGTGGCGTAAGTAAACAATCTATTTGTTACCAATACGCATCCATGCCTAAATCCGCTCCATCGGTCAAAAGTACCTGCCTGC
>NW_005841860.1:206830-207917 GCF_000455745.1 Alligator sinensis | reverse complement strand
ATGGGCCCCCGGATGAAACACCGACTCTATCCCTAGTGGGTGTGAAGGCGAAGAAGGCGGAAAATCTGACCCCCGCTCAAGAGTTTGCCCAGTGCACCCAGTACCTGAGGGAAGGAGGGGAACCCACTGCACCGGACTGGTTTAACTGTCTGGCTTTAGTGCCTGGATCGCGTGGTTACGAACTCCTCGGCCAGCTCCGAGAAGACCTAGAGACCGAGGGCCGCCACACGGCAAAATGGGGCGGCCCAAGATGGAACAAGGAAAAAATAATAAACATGTTATTTCGAATGGTAGCGGAGTTATTGAGAGAAAACCCCAACCTAGAAATGCAATTGTGAACAGCGAGCATGGAGTCACTGGAGCAGGCGGCGGGGGGCTCCGAGCCGCCCCAGAAAGTGTCGCCGGAAAAGGAGGAGAAGACGAAAAGGGTGCAAAAGTTCCCTCAGGAGACGGGCCGGCCGCATCACCGCCCACGGCCTCGCCCCCTGGAGTGGCGCCAAAAGACAGCCTGCCCCCCGGAGTGACACCAATGGACAGCCACGCCCCCAGCCCGCCCTTCGAAGTGACAGAGAAAAAAAGAACGCCCCCCCATGAGGCAGGAAAGATGTATCCAGTGCTCCCGCCTGACATGTTTAACCCTCTCCCGGCCGCGGTTCACCCGATAGCACTGGTCAAGCAAGTTACTGATGCACAGGGCGCAACTCGTACTACCACCACATACCGCACCCGCACCTGGGGCGAATTGCAGGAGTTGTGCAGAGGATCAAAAGTGAAACCCAGTGAAACCCTAGCTATGTGGCTGGGGCACCTAGTAGTAGAATTTGGGTCAGACCTGCTAGACTTGGAAGAGGCTAGTTTCCTAACTCGTCAAGCCTCATGGAGTGGGGGGCACACCACCGACTTAAACGTGGTAACGGGCAACGCCTAATGGCCCATCCCAGTCCCAGCTCTTGTTGCAGGTCAAGCGTGCCACAAATCTCATGTGTGGCATAATAGTTTCATAGTTTCTAGGGTCGGAAGGGACCTGGGCAGATCATCTAGTCCGACCCCCTGCCATGGCAGGGAAGAGTACTCGGGGGCAAACGAC
>NW_005841860.1:206265-206543 GCF_000455745.1 Alligator sinensis | reverse complement strand
GTGCAGGTCATAGATTCATAGATTCCCGTAACCTTTCCACATAGGACCTGCCCTGCTGTCCCCTGATCATGTGAGTGGCCCTCTTCTGGAGGGCCACTCTCGATGCTGGACCCCCTCGATGCTTTAAGAGGGATGTGGACCCTCTCGATGCTGTCCACATCCCTCTTAAAGTGCGGCTCCCAGAACTGGACGCAGTACTCCAGCTGCGGCCTGACCAGTGCCGCATAGAGGGGGAGGATCACCTCCTTGGTCCTGCTTGAAATGCATCTGTGGATGCA
>NW_005841860.1:203564-204339 GCF_000455745.1 Alligator sinensis | reverse complement strand
TTGAACCCTAACCCAAAGCACTTCAGAGTGCTTCTCCCCTGACTCTTTACTAATTAGCGAGGATGTGTATTCCTCCTTGATATAGAGTGCCACTCCCCCGCCTCTCTTTCCTATCCTGTCCCTCCTGTACAGCCTATAGCCCTTGACATTCACCGCCCAATCATGCTTGGAGTCCCACCATGTTTCCGTAATCCCCACAATGTCCGGGCTGGTGTCAGCCAGCAGGAGGGTGAGTTCCTCCTGCTTGTTCCCCATGCTACGGGCATTAGTGTAGAGGCATTTCAGGCCTCCAGTAGATGTGTATACTGACCCCCTAGTCCCAGCATTCCCCTGGTTCCCATCTCTTACCTGTTTATCTGCTACGCTTGTCAGTCTGGGCTGGGCTGTAGTTGTGGGCGCCTTTTGCCACCACTGCCAGGGGTAGTCTGATGTATCCTCCGCCCTCATCTTCCCCTTCCCCTGATGAGCCTAGTTTAAAGCCCGCCGGAGTAGGTCTGCCAACCTAAAAGAGAACACACGCTTACCTTTAGGGGAAAGGTGGAGCCTGTCCCATCTTAGCATGTCTCTCGTAATGAACGACCACCGAACCCGTCCACAGAGCAGCTGCTGCTGGCCATCATCGGAGTATCCTACGTGTCCTGGAACCCAAGGGTACACCCGTTGGGACTGACACAGGCGCAGAGCAACGCGCCGTGGCCCCATCATCATCTCGGTCGCCCCGGGGATGTTCCAACCACCCTGGACAGTATTGAGGCATGTGTAGAGGTTTACGGGG
>NW_005841860.1:182006-202960 GCF_000455745.1 Alligator sinensis | reverse complement strand
TTCCTGCTGTTATCGACAGGTTCCTCGGCGAATGGAGCTGACTTCGAAACCTCCAACTCGGTTCTGAACTTTCTATCGTTCTGGGCCAAAGCCACAACTAATGGCTCATCAACAGATAACCTCATCGTCTGCTTACGGTTCCTCCTTTTCTGTTAATGACCCCGTGTTTGCACCCTTAGTTTACAAAATTGCCTTGTATATACTTGTTTTTGTTTTGTTTGTTCAAAACTTTATGCAGTGAAGCCAAGCCATAATGTTTTGGGTGGGAAGGATAACTCACTTAATGGAGCAGTCCAAGTTGTTTGACATGCTGACTGTAACCAGTTTATGCAAGCTCTGAATTACTGAAAGAGAACAGCATTGGTAATCTGAAGGTTTGGGGGATGTCGCAGAAAGGTCGGGTGTAGACAGAAGCATTGATTAAGGCTTATGTCGTAGGTGGATGGAGGGCAGGAAGTGTTTGGTGTACAAGGCTGATGTGTTTCGATAGACTTAAGCAAAGAAATGAGGAAAGGCCGCTAATGACGGCATAGAAGGTCAGTGTTCTAAGAGCTACAATTTCAAGTATAATGGGAGCATAATGAGGTTACTCCACTATTATAGGAACCCTCCGTATAGGGGGCATTAATCTAATACCCCGCTCTTAGTTACCTTAAAAAATCGAATTAGAGAAAATTACATAAAGTTAAGGGTAACAGTTTGCTGCGTTTGGGTTAATTCAATTGTCAACGTTTTAATTACCTTGTGTTTACCATTAATAGTAATAGCCATTGTTGTATGTATGAGTTGTTATATTTTACAGTTTGTTCCTATAATAACGACAAGTTCCTGAACAAGACGATAACGACGTAATCGGCTTATAAGTAGAATAGTTCCAACTGTGCCATCGGCAAGGGGGCATGTCAGAACCAAGTAGTTGTATGCCTATGGCACAGTGGAACATTCCTTTGGTTTGATCCTTAGTGGAATCTCCCGCCATAGTGGAAGATCCTGCTGTCAATCATTCTGCTGTCAATCATTCTGAATGTTATGGCACAGTGGAAAATTCCGCTATGTCAGAACCCAGTAACTATATGCCACAGTAATGGAAAGTTACAGCTTAGAAAAAGTTCCCGCCAACTTTATGCAAACACGCACACCACCACTGGCCAGTTCCAAATTATTCATATTTGGCGACTAGTGATTGGCTTGTTAGTCATATAAAAATTAGAGCAGTTTCCGCCCACGTTGGAGAACTCAGAGAACTAAGAGAATTTGGAGAACTCCGCACATTTCTATTTGTTACCAATACGCATCCGTGCCTACTTCCTCTCCATCGGTCAAAAGTACCCACCTGCCATTTCGGGCTACTGGCCACAGCCCGGCCTACCACTCGACCGCCACACCCTGCAGGCTGGGGCTGGGACTGGGATGGTGCCATCAGTGGGTATGGGTTGGATGGAGGCAGGAGCGCAGCATGGGTTGTCCCATGTGGGAACAGGTGCGGCTCAGCCCCATGCAGACCACTGCCAGAGAACCTGCAAGCCAGATACAATCAATTGGTAGGCCAGATCTGCCCTGCGGTCTGTATTTTTCCCACCCCTGCTTTACCATAATGAACAGTAGGTATGAAATCTAGGATAAGGTCCTCTGAATGAACTTTCTAGTCTCTTCCTCCTTTGTAATTGGAATGAGGTAGAAAGGTTTTGACCTTATTCTTCCTATGCGGACCATGAGAGAAGCAAGGAATCTCTTAACCATGTCAAACTTTAAAATACCTAATTATAGACTAACATATTCATAAATGTTAGTCAACATTAAATGGAAAAGGGGGTGAGAAGTGAGGTGGCCAGATTTGAGGATGACACAATCTTTTGAAGTGGTAAAGACCAAGGCAGACTATAAGGAACTATAGGAGGATCTGGAATGACTGAGTGAATGGGCAACTAAATGACAGATTAAATTCAATGTAGATAATTGTAAAGTGATGCACTTGGGCAAAAATAATCCAAACTATACCTGCACTATGATGGGATCTACGTTTGTTGTTGCCATGCAGGAAAGAGATCTGGCAGTCGTAGACAATTTATTAAAAAGATCAGTTCTCAACACCCAGTCTCTGTCAAAAAGGCAAACAAAATGTTAGGGAATATTAAGAAGGGCAGTGGAAATTAAAAGTATCATAATGCCCTTTAATGTATTCATGGTGTGTCCACACCTTGAATACTGTACCCCGTTCTAGTCCCTATACTTCAAAAATGAACTAGAGAAGAACTAAACAAGTGCAACAAGTATGATTAGTGGTATGGAGGGGCTTTCGTATGAGAAGAAACTAAAGAAGCTATGCCTATTCAGTTTAGAAAAGAGACAGGTGAAAAGGGACATGATACAGGTTTACACATTGCTAAATGACAGAGGAAGTAAATGTGGATTCATTGTTTACTCTCTCTCACAATATAAGAACTAGGGGTCACAAAATGAAAGTAGTAGGTAGGAAATCTAAAACTAACAAACGGTCCTTTTTACACAGTATGTAATTAAAGTGTAGAACTCTTTGCCACAAGATGTGGTGGAAGCTAGCAGTTTAGCCTTATTCAAAAAGGCCCAGGGCAAATTCTTGAAGGAAAGGGGCATTAGTAAGAGTGGGAGTTGGGGTTATGGCCTTTGAAGTTGAACTTCCTATGCCTTAAATGCTGGAGGCTGCAAGTGAGAGAGGAACGGAGTGGGGAAAAAAGCCTTGGTCATACCCTGCTCATTCTCCCTTTCAGCATCCACTCTCACTGTCTTGCCCCAGTGTGTGACACAGGATACCAGGCAAGATGGATCTATGGTTTGAACCAGTAAATGGCAGTTCTTATGTTTTAGCTAGTGAGCTCAACCTTTCTAATGGAGGAAAGAAGCAAACTGTTTGTGGAGGAGAGAATCCAAATGCAGATTCCTTCTATACACTTTTTTTCTTGTTAAAAGCCAGAAAAAAGAAGCCCTATTTTATGGAGCCTTATGAAATTTGTCAGAATATGGATCCCATCCCTGCAGAATATTACCCAAGACATCCTACCAAGGTGAAGCCTTTTAGGGTTGTGCAAAACAGCTGTGTTTAGATTCGGTTTTGGATTTGGCCATTTTGGAAGACAGTGACTCGTTTCAGTGTTTTGGATCACTGTCCTGTTATGTTTAATCTGAATCTATTTCGAAGCCCAGCTGGGTGGGGTTTGGGGCTGGGGGCTGCAGGGGCCCGGTGGGGAAGAGGACAGGGCTGTGGGTGGCTCGTCCAGGGGAGAGGGAGGGCCACTGCTCTCTGTGCAGGTGACAAGACCCCTGCGCAGATCTCTGCTCCCTGTGGAGTCAGGTCACGTGGCAGGGACCAGCACTGCCTTGCCTTGCAACCTGGCTCCCAGAGAGCAAAGATCTACACCAGGGTCTCCTCTCCGCTGCTGCCCGCCCCACACTTAACTGGATCTCTGCTCCCTGTGGAGCCAGGATGCATGGCAGGGACCAGCACTGCCCTGCCATGCAAGCTGGCTCCGCAGAGAGCAGAGATCCATGCCAAGGATCTACTCCTCCCCACCACTGCCCACACCACGCTGCACTGGATCTCTGCTCCCTTCAGAGCCAGATCACGCAGCAGGGACAACACTGCCCTGCCCTGCCATGCTACCTTGCCATTGCTACCCACCCCTGTGTAGCCTCTTCTTGCCGGGGCAGTGGAGGGCGGGCAGCAGCAGCAAGGAGACCCCTAACACAGATCTCTGCTCCCTGCAGAGCCAAGTCACACAGCAGGGCGGCAGCGTACAGCTGTTTCCCTGTAAGCCCAGGTCTGAAACTCCAAAATTTTCCGAAACATCTCTGAAACATTTTGGAAATGTTTCAGATGCCTCATTTCATTTTGGAGATGTTTCTGAGCCTTCTGGTTTGATTCAGGTGCCAAAATGGCCTGAAACACCTTCAAAACGAAATGGCTGCCGAAATTTTGCACAGCCCTAAAATCTTTACCATTTCTACATGTAATCTTTCTGCATAAGAACCCATAGCCTCTGTTACCACCTACACATGAGCATGAAGACTGCTCTGATATGCTGGAATTGTGCATCAGAGCGGACTCGATTAATCAAGTTTTCTGGACCATGACAATTGCTGAACTCCAGCAGCCCCCCTGCATTTCCAGTATTAGTGTTCCCATACTTAAAAATGGTGGTGGGGCTGCTTGAACTAACGTTCATCAAATGAGCTTTATTTCAAGTGCCCCCACCACCCTTTTTAAGAACAGGGATACTGATACAGGAGATGTGGTAGCACTTTAATTAGAGTGGATCTTGGAGCCACTCTAATTAAAGTGCCACCTCTGGAGCATATGTAAAAGTGCCCCCTGTGTCTGGGTTCTTATTTCATTACCTGGAGTGGCTTTTACTCTAGCTGTTTATTCCAGTGTCCCTCAATGTATTAACTGCCTTGCTTATCCCTATTGACCTTTTCAGCCCACTTTTTCCTTCTCTTAGCAATGCCCCTCCCCTGTCCTTTCCCTTTGTATTTAAATTCCTCTCTATTTTATACTTTATTTTTTGCAAGTCCATTCATAGCATCTGACAAGGTAGGCAGTCACATTTGAAAGATCCCTGAACCAGTTAGTCTCAGAAGTACCACCCTCCACTACTTTCTGCATGACTTCAGACTAACACAGCTAATAATCACCTATCTATGATCAAGTAAACAGACTTTGACTGAGGCTTAAGTGAATACTTAAAGAGTTTGAGTCTTTGACAAACAAGCTCCTTCAGCCTAACTGCCACCGCACTGGTCATTTGCATTAACTAAATTTAATCTGATTGCTTCAATTGACAGCACATAGAGGGCCAGCATCTGTTGACCTTACTTGCCACTGTGGTCTGGATATGTATTGAAGCAGTTATGATCATGTTGGCAGAATATGGCACTGTCTCACAAGGGACTTCTTTGTTAGCCAGTCATGTTGAAATTGTGTTCAGATGAGAACTGAGAGACCTGGCAGCCTGAGATGTAGAACAGATGAAGGTCTCTGCAAGTCAGGATTTTTTCTTATCTGTGTGTTTTGAGATATATATATCTCCATCATTATTTGATACCTTTCATTTTAATCACACCTGTAAGCACATTTCTATCATTTGAACACACGTTGTTGTCCAGTCCCTTCCCCCAGTGCTGTTTGGGCATTTTCTTCATAATTCTTAAATGCAGGGCTGTCTAACTGGTGGCTTGCATTCAGCCCACAAAGGATTAACACAGGACCGCCTGAGCTCTCAATCAGTTACTGCTGCCCTCAGAGTCCCCGCCCCCCCTCCAGCTCTGCTGCTTGCCCCTGCCTCAGTGGGTGGGGCACTGGGACGCAGTATGGTACAGCCCATGGTGCTGGATAAGCCAATGATCCAGAATGCCAGTGCAGCAGGGGTTGCTGAGGCTGGACAGCCAAGGTGAGACAAGGGGCAGTGGAGAGAGGGAGCCATCCACTGTGTGCAACAGGGGCACCTACCCATGTATATATGAGAAATCAGGGAAAAGGAGTAGTGTTTGTGCATGTGTGGCATGCAGCCTGAGGATGCTCATGGCCCCCACTGGTGTGACCTGTGGGGTGCGTGGTGCCTAGCCACTTAGAAGTTAGACAGCCCTGCTTTAGTGGAAAATGCATAAGCAGCCTCTGTTTCTCTAAATAGGAAATCTCTATCTATTATCATGAGAGGGAAGGCTTCAGGCAATGTATGTTCTTTTCATTTCTGGGATATAGCATTATGCTTCTTTCTTGATTACTCATTTTCTGACTCCAACAATACTGAATATTTGCAAGCACAATGGCACAGCTGTCTCCCCAGGGAAATCAGAAGGCTCTTCTCCAACCATTCCTTTAGCCTGCCCATGAGGGCAGGCTTCCGGGAAGCAAAAAATATGGGCTTGAGCCTTTTTAGCCTGGGGAGGGAGGGCATTGAATCAAAGTCTCCAATGTCCTGAGTTTTTGGTTGTAGATGTGTTGGTGTAAAGACATACAAAGGCAAGGTTCTTTGATTAGATATGATATCCTTTATTAGACCAACTGATTAGTTGGAAGAAAGATCTTAGCAAGCTTTTGGGTGCAGTCACCCTTCATCAGGCATAGGGAGTGTCTGCTGGTCTGAGACTCCCAAGGAATGAGAGAAGCTAGAATTGTGGTAGGATGTCAGTGAAAATGTAAATAGGTAGAGATAAGCAAGGCAAAAGGTAAAGTGGGGGAGGGAGCAGGGGGAAAGAGAAAAATAAGGTCTGAGGGAGACAACGTCTTGGGTAAGTATTCTAACCCATTGATGTAAGACAGGCACCACTGCTGACCTCTGTGTGTTGTGAAATAAGTGGCAGCCACTACTGTCCATTGTGCTGAACTTCATGTGTTGGTGTGTGCTGGACATATTCAAAACATGCCTACCTGATGGGGACAAGCAAGGTTCTTAGGCATGGTAACATGTAGTGTGAAAATTCCTAATGAGGAGAGAGGCACAAAGATGCTCAACTCAGGCACCAAATGTGTAGTAGCTGTGATCTCTACTCCACAGACTCTATTCCACATATTGGGTGCCGAGTAGGGATGTGGAAAGCTTCGATCGCCGATTCAGTTCAAAGGAGATTTGGCTCAATTCAGCGGCTGAATCTCTGAATCCAGATCGAATTGGGAGACCCATTAAAAAGTCCAAATCAAATCCAATGCCTCCAAATTGATTTGAAAAAGATTCAGAGAGATTCAGAGATTTGGATTGGCTGGGAAGAGGCAGGCAGAGCCAGGCGGCTGCAGGTTCTCCCATGGCTCCTCCAGCTGTGCCTGCTTCTCCTGCAGCTTCCCCCACCCAAGGAGAAGCCCCCATGGCTGCCCTGCCCAGCTCCAGCCCCCACCTGGCCCCAGCCTCCCGGCACTTTAAAAAAAAAAAAGCCCCGAACTCACCAGATGCAGCAGCAGCAGGTGGGGCTTCTGGGGGCTCATGACAGAGCCCCGCTCTGCCGTGCAGGGCAGTGGTAGGCAGCAGGGATTGCCCTCCAGTTTGGTACCCATGCAGCAGCTATCACATTGTGCAGGTGCAGCGTGGCTCAGCAGGGCACCGTGTGCTGGCTGGGATTTGGGCCAGCTCTAGCAGTCAGCTTGAGCCTGGCACTGCTCAGCCCCAGTAGCCCCAGCTCCCAGACAGCACACAGTACCCTGACGAGTCACGCTGCACCTGCACCATGGGGCGGGTGCCAGACAGGGAGGGAGTGATCCCCACTGCCCCCCAACTGCCCTGTGCTGTGTGAGAGGCCTCTGCCATGAGCCCTTAGAGGCCCTGATCCCCGCTGCTGCAGCCGGTGAATGCAGGACTTTTTTTTATTTTTGCTTTAAGTGCCAGGAGGCTAGGGCTAGTCAGGGGATGGGGCCAGGCAGGGCAGCCATGGGGGCTTCTCCCATGGGTCCCCCAGCCAAGGGAGAGGCAGGCACAGACATAGGAGCTGCAGGAAAACCTGCAGCCACCTGGCTGTGCCTGCCTCTCCACGGTCAATCCGAATCGCCGAATCAGCACTGAATCTCCGATTCTGATTTGGCCAAATCAAATGGGAACAGTGATTCGAATTGCCGAATTGAATCACTGTCCTCCGAATTGGCCAAATCCAAATTGAATACTTCCCTATTCACACAGGATTAGTGCCTAACTGACCTTAGATACCTAAGTATGACTGTATGCCACCCTGTTCAAATCCTGGAAATACTCTACTGCATGTACTTTAAAAGCATGCCATCATTGTACCCTTAAAACGGAGTTACAAAATAACAATGAGGATAAGGAGGCTGCACACACACTTTGCATTAACAATTTTTCAGGGACTTGAGCAGGGTGGCATAGAATTGCACTTAGGCACCTAAATCGGCTTACATACCTTTTGGGTGAAATAGAATCTGCTCCTACATATGTAAGTCATTTTTCTTTCAAAAACCAATGCATTTACCACCTCTCAGATGCCTAAGTGGATAAGCAATTTATGTGGTTTGAGTTCTAAGATCTGGGCTCCATATAGACTGTGGTTTAGGACCTCGTTCCCAACCCCGAATTTTCAGTGTGTATTGGAATTAAAATATTGAAACCATATACATCCCTGCCCTTATCATCCAACTTCTATGCTCCAAGGCAGTTATATTGAATCAAATCATGCTTTCAGACTCTCTGTGGCAAGAATTTGACTGACTTTGCCACCCTTATTCAGTCAAATGGGGAGAAGTTTTACAGCTGCTGCTGTTTGTATGGAGGTCAAGAAACCAAAGAACCCCCAAAAGTCTGCTGTCCCTCATTTTTCTTGGAAGATTCAGCCTCCTGTGGTAACATCCCAAAGGCTCAATAGTGTAGTTAAGAGGAACTTCCAGATGCCTCCTGGGTTCTTTCCACATCACAATGCTTTATTGAAAGTAAGTATAAGGTCAGAAATCCTGTGTCATACTTATCCCATCATGCTGAAGCTCGTGTTTAAAATTAAATGTGACCACTGATAAGGAGATGGTAATGAGATTTTTTTTTTAAGTCTATTAACCACCTTCTATCACACAGAAGATAAAGATTCCTTTTCCTAGTCAGCTTACCAGCTGACTATCCCTCACAAACCTCTTGTGAGTCCCCTGGGTTCACTGACCGGAGTCTTTAGCAGAATGGCCTTCAAGTGGCCCGGCCTCTGAAATCTAACAGACAAGCAGCAGTAGCCCTAAGGCAGGGGTCGGCAACCCCTGGTATGTGTGCCGAGTGTGTTACACGAGGCCATTTTGCTTGGCACGTAGCGGCCAGCCCCGGCTTCGGGTAGCTGCTGCCAGTGACGGAGCCCGGACTGCTCCTAGCTTGGCTTGCAGAGTCCCAGCTGCCTGCTGGGAGCAGCCTGGGATGCCAGCTGGCAGCAGCTCCCCAGAGCCAGGGCCAGCTGCAGCCAGGAGGCTCCAAACAGCCGTGCCGGGCTCCGGCATCAGCTCTGCACCAACGTGTGCAGGCATGCCTCGGAGCGGGTTGGGGTGGGGAGCAAACAGCTGCGCTGGGCTCATCACCTCCATACCAGGGGTGGGGCAGAGATCGGGGCTGCACTGCCTCAGGCCCCACCCCCACCACCCACTCTGAGGCGCGTCTGCATGCGCCAGTGTGGAGCTGATGCCGGAGCCCGGCACGGCTGTTTGTAGCCTCCTGGCTGCAGCCGGCCCTGGTTCTGGGAAGCTGCTGCCAGCTGGGATCCTGGGCTGCTCCCAGCAGGCAGCTGGGACGCTGCAAGCCCTGCTGGGAGCAGCCCAGGCTCCAGCCGCTACCCAGAGCTGCTGGCAGCCACAGAGCCTGGGCTGTGGGGCAGGGGCTTTGGGTGGGGGGCAAGGGGCAGCATCTGGCTGTGGGGCAGGAGCTGTGAGGGGCAAGGGGCACAAGCAGGGCATTCTGCCATGTACCCCTGCCCTCATTTTGTTTTTCTGCCATGCTGGCACTCTGGCACCTTCCGAGGTAGACACCATGGCATCCAAGAGCTAACATAAGTTTGCCTGTTTGCTCCTGGCAAGCCCCTAATGACAGCTCCTGGCACGACATTTGGAGTTAGTGAGGAGGAAGGCAGGAGGCAAGAGTAATACCAATCAAACAATACAGATGTAAAACAGATTAACTCAGTCAATAAGAAATGGTGCCTATGTGGATTGTAGAAGCAGAGTTAGGAAGAATGGAATTGTCCAGGGGTTGATGGAGGAGTGATATGGCATGGCCCTGTTCTTCCACAAGCTCACCTGTGCTGTAGACATGTTTGCAAGCTGCTGTTCCATGTGCTGTGAATGCCTCAGACTTTCTAATAGATGGTCCAGAGTATACCAAGGCACATTACTTTCATTTTTCTTCCCCCTGATTTTGATGATGGTCACTATTGCAAGTGAAAAATTGAGAACGGTAAGTCAGTTTGTCTTAAGTGTGACAATGGGGGAGGGAAAGTGTTTGCTTGCTTGTTCCCTTTTTGCCCAGTGTCACTTTGATACAGATGAGGAACCTATCTAACCTTTAGGAGTTAAAACAAAAATGACCCCCACCCACCGCAAAAAAAACAAAAAACAAAGAAAAAAACAGGCAACATTTTAAAATTTGAAAGGACCTAGAAGGCAGATCAGAAGCAGAGGGCTGAGGTTTTCTGATGCTCAATGGATCTCAAGGTTCAATTTGAGGCATTTTAGGCCTGCAACAACAGTGGTGGTGTAAGCATGAGCCTTTCTTACTCTAGTTTTGCAGGGACGCAATCCCTAGGGAAATGGCTTAGGTTGAAGGTGTCGGGACCGAGGGTCGGTCTAAGGCTATGGCCAGTAGCCCAGACCGTCAGGTGTGGTTTTTCCACAACGGAGTAGAGTTAGGCATGGAAGCGTATTGGTTTTATAAAGAAAGCTTTACTTTTACTGCCGATGGTCACAGTGCAGGGAGGAAACTTGCTTGAGTTGCAGACAGGCAAACACAAGTGAGATCTCTTCCGAACCGCACCGAGATGAGTCGTCGATATACGACTCCACGAGTGCTTTCCACACAGGGGATACGTCAAATTACACTATGACGGGGAGTGGCTAAGAGCTGATCAGGCCTCTCTGTCCTCCTCCAAGACACACGCGGAGTTTGCTAGGCTCCACAGCACGCTCAGAGTTCTCCATGAGGTGGCTGTGGAGTCTGTATAGCCTTAGACCGACCCTCGGTCCCGACAGAAGGATGGTTGGGAAAGGCAACCTTTTTTTGTGCCAGATGATTAAAAACAAAGACAGAAAAAGAGAGATGTATTTTGTGGAGAAAAAGGACTAGTTTGGGGCTGGTTTCAAAAGCTGTTAGGAAATTGGAGTGACTGGCCATTGGGAGTATTCTCACATGGGCAGGGTGACCACATGGGACAATGTGAAATCCAGGACTCTTCCTCCCTCCCTCTGCTGCAGGCAGAGGTGGGGCAGGGAGGTGTGATGCATTCCTGGGGTTACTATTCAGGCAGCTAAGGGAGTCAATGGCCTGTTAATGACCCGTTGTTCTTTACTCCACAGGTGTTAACAGACATCCCCCCTTTTTAAAGGTCATTCCATTAATCAAATGAACCTATTTTAGGGCAATTTTTCTGTTTGCTAAGGCTTCCTATTTCATAGCTCATTGCACTCCATCTCCCACCTCATGCTGGAGATGCTTGTTTTAATTTTCACTGGCTGGCTGGGACCAACCAGAACATATGTACACCCTACACATGGGACATCTTAATTTAAAGAAGATGGGGCTAATTTGAAGCTGTGGTTAGTGGGAAATTGGGCATAAGAGGAAAGAAAAGTCACATGGGACTGCAGGCTTTGCACAGTCTTAGTCAGGAGCTACTCTGTAATATGAAACACTGGAAACCAAATGCACAAGCAGGCCTGGAATCCCTAATCTCTGGAGAAGGGAGGACTGACCTTTCACTTAAGGAGGCTGAGAAGATAACAGAAGAAAGAGTGGCTTCCCAGCTCTAGAAACAGCAAAATTAAGAGAGCAACCCATGCCCAGCTATGTTAAAACAATGTATCCACCCTGAAATTCCTGCCATAAAGCCAGCTGTCAGGAGAGAAAGCAGACTAGAACTTTTTGAATGAATATGGTCTTTACTTCACATCCCACTTGCACTTGCTGAGGGTCTTTTGCCCAAGAAGCTACAGAAGCACAACAAGATCCCTTCAAAGCTCTTGCAGTCAATTTTAGCTGTCACTGTCTGTGACAGAAGAGATTTGGCCCTGCAGAAAGGACAGGCTAGACAGAAGGACAGTAACTTCAGTGAACCAGTTTTCTCATGCCCTCTTCTGTGAAGAGTAGTAGTAGACAATGTTTCTGCCTAAGACTTTATTAGGAGATGCTTGTCCACAGAACCTTCAGTTCAGAAGCAGCTATTTTGTTAGGCTCTTAGGTAAGTTGGTTTGTGCCCATCTAGCTTGTGTAAGTTTGGACTGGTTTCATAAAGCTGCAGACAAGTCTCATGAACTTTACATGCCCTGGCTTGAGTTCCTGGTATATTATAGAGCATTCTGAGATGTCTGCCCTCTCATGCACTATTCTTGTTCTCTGGTGGTAATACTGGGCATATGTCCCCTGGGAAAGACAAGCTATCATCATGATTGTTGTTTACTTGGTGACATTTACATTTCTAGAAATATGCATTGGTATTTTGTGCCTGTGACTATCTGCCTGAAAGCTCTTTATGTGTAGAAGTTAGTGCGCATGAGTTGTTTCTTTCTGGCCTATTTACTGCACAGGTTTGGTAGACATTTTTTCAGGCTGGAGGTGGAGTTTCTCTTAGGCTTGAATTAACTTTCACACCAAGTAATATTAGGAGAGTAGAGCTAGTGGTGGTTCATTCTGTTATGCCTTTACATGGCTAAACTACACCTCCTTTGGCACATCCATTTCACTGGTAACCATCATAGCCAGTATAAATCTTTATCTGAGGACAAGACTCAATAATACCAATTTACCACATTAAGCCATCATTTTCACAATTTATTTCAAATCAGCCCTAGGGCTCTGGGAAGATTTTCTGTAATTTATTGATAAAAGTCCAACTCTTGAGACTTATCTGGAATGTAACAAATGTCTGTAACTTTATAAGTTTTCTTAGCTAGTGTATATTTTAAATGAGTACATATTTTTAATAACAACCTTTTGTTAACAGTGCATACTCTCATGCGTTATGGTGGGTAGTCAATCAAAGTCATTGCATTTTTGTACTGTATATAATGAAAGTTCCATTCTTTCCTTTAATCTCTGTCTCTCAGAACACTTTTATCTGGAAAGATCCCTTTAGATCTGCAGAAGCCCATGCACCTGTCACATCAAATGACTTCAGCCTGTTTTCTTAACACAATATACATTCTCCTGACATACATTGCAAAAATGAATGCAGTAAGAGTTACTCTTCTGTTTGCATTCAGTGATTTCCATTCCCACCTCCCAAGGTGATAAGGTACTTTGATATCAATCTTTAATTCTTTTTTTTTAACCAAATGCTTTTGTGTTACTGAAGCTGATGTATTTGTTCTTGAGGGACACCAAAAGACTCACTAATCCTATTGATGCTTTTCTTTCGTGGTTTGAAAGGCCTTTAAACACCACCTGCAAAGCACAGAATTATCTTGTTTATTTGAATTAAGTTTGTGTGGGTAAAAGACTTTTACATTGAGCATTTTAATGATGAGCAGACAATAAAACATTTAGTTCAGTTTGAATAAGCTATCAAAAATATTCAGATGTTTCTCCAAGTTCTAGTTCCATAGTTATGAACTGGAAGTTTCTTTCACAAAAACTAGTCTTCATACACAATTTCCAGTAGTACCTGCTTCTTGGCTGAGCCAAATCACAGCACAAACACTCCTTGCATTATTTAGACACTTCTTTTCCTAGAATCAGAGCCTGTAACATTCTGAACCTCCACCTTCAAGGGGATGGCCTGTTGTGTTCTTGCCAGACTAGGCTCCTACTCCCAGCTGGAGTCTAGAAGTATAAAGGAGTGTGAAAATGAAAGATTAATGGGAAACAGATTTATTAAAACTTTCTCAGACACCAAAAATGATTGGGCTGAACTTAAAGGCTTAAGTCTGCAACTTCCTCCAATGGGGACACAATTAGGTTGAGTGTTTTTGTGACCCCACCCTCTCAGCCATGTCTGCTTTAAATAACAGTCTGAAATTCATATTAAACAAAACCAGCTGGGCTTTAAAAACTTGAAGAAAAGTTATCTTCCACTTGATAACAAAGAGCTCAGCAGGGAAATTATACACAGACTTAATCATGCTAAATTTCCTTATTTATGCTTGGACTCATTTGTATGGTTTTGATTTTTGTCCACTACTTTGTTGTAGTTATGCATCCACTTGGAATAAAATGAAGGAAACTTCTACTAGATTTATCACTTTCTTGTAGAGGGTATGTGCTTTGGTGTAGCTCTTATCACTAATTGCTCTGCCTGTTGCCTTTAAATCAACCACTAAAACCCCTTAGCCAATTATTTGACTAGTTAGCACAATCTGGTGGTTGCCAATATATTAACAAGTCTTCCACAATAGCTTCCCCCTTTGCCTATGATGGAAAAAAAGCACCATGTACATAGGGTGTTTTTGCTCACAGGGAGGAAAAGGACCATGGAGACACTGAAATCTGTTGGGTTTTTTTTCCTTATTTTAAATAAAAACTCCTATTCTAACTCCAACCAATAAGGGAGGGTTACCCCACTTAGCAAGCAGATGTAAAGGAGTCTAATACTGCTCTAGCTGAGTTCCTATATGTAGCAGTACAAAGCAGGGGACTCTCCATGTGGTAGAGGTTTGGTACAGCCTAATTCGAAGTAGCTTCACCTTGTCCACCATGAGCTGCAATAAGCACAGCTAAAATGGAGCTTGGTTTATTAACAGCTTGGAATCTGGGTAAGTAAAATTGGGTTTTACTTATACAAAAATGTGTAGACCAAATTCTTGATTTCAGTGGAGCAGTATCTTCCTACAACACTAGATATCATAACCCTGAAAAATATGCTAAAATATATTAATGCAAGAGTATAGTGTTTGATATTTCAAATGTTCCTGGGGACAAATGTTTCAGACATGTCAGTTCCTTGGGGTGAAGAGGAATTATCCTGACACCTTGTGAAATTATTGAGCATTAAAAAAAATCCCTACAGTCCTACTTTTATGATTTCAGGGTGAGAGCTAGCTAGGCCAGAGGCAGCTTTCCTATCCTAATGTCATGGAAACACATGCAGCATACTTTTGGGTCAGGTCAGCAGAAACTTTTATTCAAATGAAACTACAGCTGTAGGGGGGACTCCAAAGTGACATGGATTTCCCAAGCACTTGGAAGGGGTTCCCCCCAAGAGCAAAATCAGGAGGCTTATATGCTTTTTAACAGTCGCTTACAACTCACGTGATCATATAGTGGAGTTTGCTAGGAAAAGCAGTTACAAACAAACATTAGCTCATACTGCTTTGCTGTTATCAGGATGGGAACCATGGGGGAGGTGAGGTTAGTTCACAAACCTTCTTGCACCTGGAAATCAGAGTTGTACATACTTTTTGCTATCTTCAAGGCCGCGGTGAGCGAAGCAGTTGCAGAGGAGTTAAAAAGAACAAACACTTTCCCTTATCTGTTCTACTATACAGAGCCAGCAATTCCCCACAAAGCGGTTATGTCATCTTATAACTCAAATGATCAAAGTCTAAGGCATTTATTTTTTTCTGATTCCACACTAAGAAAATCTGTAATATTTCACAAACGTTTCTATTTTACAGGGACAAAACTAAGACTTTCCTATGCATTTGCATTGGGGGAGGGGGAGAGGGGTGTTTGTGGTTTCTTGTTGCAAAAAACAGGTGTGTATTCATTCTAGTAGGGCAGTGGTCAGAGCATTCATCTAAGTTGGATGTGGGAGGTCCTGGTTACAGCCCTTAGTCTGGCTTATTCAGATCAAGAGTTTACACCTTAGTCTCCCACATCATGCATTAGGTTCTTGGCTTTGCTCTCTGACAAGTGTCTGGGGTTTGGGCAGAAAAAATTCCATCTGGGAGCTAAGGATTGTAATGCAGCAAACTGGCATTTTTCTGATGAAAACTAGTTTCTTTGGAAAGCTGACCAGCTCTACTCGGGAGATAAGTATTCTTTGGCAGGGATTTTACAGATTCCAGAGAGAAGGTAAACTCCACCTGAGCCTGGGAAATCATCCCAGCCATCCTCTTTAAGTTGGTGGTGGATTTATTCTAGGGATTTCTATGATATACAGGAGAAAGTGCAGGTTGCCATTGGCACACCACTGCTGGCTATGTTTTAATCCAGTATGTTTCCCTTTAGTTATCGCTGAGTTCCCCTTGCTCTGTGATTTGTGATAAACTTATAAATTTACTACCAGATTCTTTCTTATGTATAAGGTCAGTCTCATTGCCCCACAAAACACCCTCTGTGCTTCCTCACTTCTAAATTATTTGGGTCAAAGTGCTAAATGCTCTGAATTGCACCCATTTGCCTAAATCCTGTAATTATAAATCATTCTTGTTGCTCCACTATTACTGAACTAAGTGGTATTCACCTATGAGTGTCACTTGATGCAAGTGTTTGTGATTTCTCTCAGCACTAAGTATGATGAGACTAGATACCTGCATAACACATATCACTCCTTAAAGCTGAAGGTAGAAAGGAGGAACCCCTTTCTACAAATCTCAGATCCTTCCTCCAATTACAAGTGAAGAGTATCTTTGTGATAGTATTCTGCTCACTCCAAAGATCCACAAATTGGGGTAGATGGATAAGGGGTGAAGTGAGTGTAGGAGTCAACAGATTGAGGAGCATATAGGGTAATCCTTTGCCTACTGAGGTTTAGAGAAGAAAATACTATGTTACAGTATGCAGATTTTCTGCAGGAGCTGGACCTGCCATGAGGATCACCCTTCTCTAAAGACATTCCCAGGCACAGGAGTGCAGAGCCGGGGCTGGCAGGACTACTGGCATGGGCTCTGCAGCAGTAATGCGGGGGTGGGGGGGTGATGTTCATAAGGTGAGTCCCACATGCACACCCCCACCATACACATGCACCCACACCCCACTTGCACTGCCATACACATGCGCCCACACCCCAGCCACCCTCCCCCACACACACTTACAGTCATTCCCCCACAAACCCCATACCCACCCACACCCTCCATATCCACACACATACACACACACACCCAACCCCATATCCATCTACACCCCCACACCTATCCACCCCCCCACAAAGTCCTCCACACACCCACAACCTCCCCCACACCCCACATACACACACATGCCCACAGCCCTCACAAACCTATACCCACCCACCCATACCCCCAGCACCTGCCACAATATACAGGAGTAAGACTTCATTTTAAGCTATTATTCAATCACCACAAATCCATGTAAATTGGGACAAAAAATAATTTTTAAATCAAATTAATGAATGTTGTAATAAAAGTTTGATTTTTATAATTTGGTATTTTCTGCTTCCGAGATGGTAACCCCCTTGCTAAAAGGGGATAAGGTTAGGGATTTCCGGTGGCAAAGAAAAGGGGTTAGGGTGCGGGACTTCTGGTCCCAAGATGGTGACCAGGGGGTGGAGCACCTGTCAAGGGGTGGGGCTACCCATGCAGCCCTTGACAGCTCACCAAAACTCTGTAAGCGGCCCTTCAGCCAAAATAATTGCCCATCCCTGGCCTATTCAGGTACATTTAGGACTCTTAAAATAATTATGTAAACACTTAATCTTACTGAAATCAGTTTAAAACTTCTGAGAAGAATGGAATGAATTGTCCCTCTCTTCCCCTGACTCTCCCCAACTGTGAAATTGTTAATGAATGGATTTCTCAGACATGGCAAAGATTCCTTCCATTTACTGAAATGCCCCATTGAAATTGTTTATAGCTCAATTCCTTTGCTTGAAAGGGGAATATTGGCCTCAGTGGGGTAGTTTAAAAAATCGTTTTGCTTTAAAATATTAGCCAGCTCTCCCATTCCCAATCTTTATTTTTTGTATGACTGCAGAACCCTAGCAACTCTGCATTAAAAAATTTATTTCAGTTAACGTGTAGCACTTGCAGGATGTGGAGACTGAAGTTAAGTAACCAAAACAAATCCTTGTAACTCCAGGCCTGCAGTTAAGTCTGTTCCTTCAACCTTTGCTCTTAAAACAGTTCTCATTTACTAACATAAGGAGTGACAGTGAAGAAAGGAGAATTCCAAAATATTATCAGGAGGAGTATAACCTGTGGTAAACAGACTTGCAAATATGGAGGACCAAATTGTTTTTGAGTTTAACTATTGATTTTGACCAACTCAAATTTCTAATGGTCCCAACTGAAATACCATGATTAGAAAGACCCATTTTTCAGAAAGTGCTGAAAATATATCCTGTGAAAATCAGCTTTAATATCTTGGGCAAAAGACCCTTGGTAGTGTACAGGAGGTCACAACTAAGAGAAAGTAGAGTGTAGTGCCTCTACTTCTTGTTGCTGCCTTCTATGTATCCCTTCAGAGCTTTGTGGACTGGGGTAGGGAGCTGCTCTATGTGGTACAGTCCTCTCAAACAGCAATTTCTTTCAAGTTCCTCCTAAATGAGAGATCTCGTAGGCCTGATGAGTTTTGCTCCTTTGGGATGTGATTTCTTTTTTGTATTAATTTTAAAATTGTTTTCTAAACATCTTGCTATTTTATTTTCTGTGTCCCTGGGACTTTTAATCTGCATGCCTACTTTGAAATTTCTCTCACTCAAATTGCCAGAGCTTTAAAGTCCTAGATCCACTGTAGTTTCTCATCCATAATCCTCCCCTGTGAGAGGAAGGAAGAGAGCTAATTTTTGCTTTAATCCAATGATTTTAACATAATTTATTTTCCAAAGTCAAATGCATTTAATTTGTGATGACTTAAAGACTTGATACAGAAGCACAACAATAAGTCGTACAAACCACAGATACTCTGTCTCAGATACTCTGCCTCTCTCAGCCTGGCATAAATCAATAGTGATTCCATTGGAAGCGGTGGTATTGTGTTTTTTATTTAATGCTGATGTAATTGTATTCAAAATCTGCAACACTGATGCTGTGTCTGAGCAAACTATTAGTAGCAAACAATGTATTCAGTCAATGTAGCCCTTCTGAATAGTATTTGATTTCACACTTATTTGAATAACAACAGACTTTTGCAGAAGTATTTTGGCCTGTTCCTAGCAAACTATTCTCAGAAAGTCAGATCTTGGTTTCATTGAAGTCGATGGTAAAACTTTCAGTAGCTGTGATCAAAAACTATTTGATTACACTACTCACCATCACTGATTCCCCAGTTATGCTATATGATGAGCAAACCATTCTACTTTTGCCTGATCGGATGGTATCCAGACACAAGAGATGAAAGGCTTACTTTTGAGGTGGTAAAATGTTCATTTACCTGAATGCCCATATTGTCCTATTCCCACTTGGAAAAGCATTTTGGTAAGTAAAGTTTGTTCATATGTGTGTACCAGCAAAAGCTATAAAAGGTCTTGTTGGTCCACCTATGACAATTCATGGCTCTTGGTAAGATCTTGCCCTGCAAGAAGAGCTGTTTATGCAGACCCTGGGCCTCATGTAGATCGGCCTTGCCTTCATAGGGACTTCATGAAGTCCACTTACTCGTTCTCCTGGCAAGATTGGAATCAGGGGTAGAGAATAATGCTGTTCTGCAGTATTTTTCTAGCTTTAGCTATGACATTATCCTACTTGCCAAATATCTGATATTCACAATATATATTAAACCTGATTCATTGCAACTAAATTATATCAGTGCAGTTGCTATTCCACTGAAAATAAATACAATTTGATTCCTAGAAGTTTATTAACTTAGCTTGACTCAACATATTATTGAAAAGTCAAAAAAGAGAACCCACATCATGTAAAAATATTACTTTACCAAGACAAACATATTGAAACTATTTCTGAAATGCACTTTATATCATTAAATATTAGCATCTCAACTACCATAGGTGGTACCTCCATCAATGCGGCTTACAGTTGCTTCTAAAAATCTCAGCATCAATTTAGGGTCTTGCATGTTTCTTTCTAAAAAATGTGGATGATCCCTATTTATCTGACACTTTGCAGAAATGCATTTGTTAGACTAAACCAAAAAAGTAGTGCCCCAATCCAGAAAAAAAGGCACAGAGATAACAATGATTCTTTCACTCAATTCAGTAGTGGTGAATACAGTACTGTGTCCAGTTTTGGGCCCCACACTTTAAGAAGGACATGGACAGTTTGGAAAGAATCCAGTGCAGGGCAACAAAAATGAAAGAACTAGGCTTATTTACTTTGGAGAAGAGAAGACTGAGGGGAGATTTGATGATAGCCTTCAAATACCTGAAGGGTGATTATAGAGGGTTTGGAGCTGATTTTTTTTCTCGGTGGCTATATAGGACTAGGAGCAAAGGCCTCAGGCTGCAGCTGGGGAAATTTATGCCAGAGAGTAAGAGGAGCCCTTTGATATAAAGATGGTCAGGCATTGAAAAAGACTACTTAGAGAAGTTGTGGAATCTCCATCCTTGGAAATTTTCAAAAGGAGGTGAGACAGACAATTGGCTGGGATAGTTTAGGCAGAGATGGTTTTACCTTGAGCATGGGGCTGGACTAGATGGCTTGAGGTCCTTTCCAGCCCTACTTTCCTATGATCCTATGAACTTTATGCACATGAACCAGCATCACTATGTAACAGAGAGCTTGGGTCTCTCTTCCTTTAAGGAAAAAAGAAGCCCAGAGAGAGAGCACTTCAGGGCAGGCAGGGTGCAGCATCTGCAGGTCACCATGGCAGTGGCACAATTGGGCCAATTAGCAGGGACCTGCATGCAGCCCATCCAGTTTGCTGACCAGAAAGGGGGCAGGGCCCTGGGAGAATATAAGCCCATGCCTCAGGTTTATATCCTCCTGAATGGGCTGCTATTTTGCCTTTGGAACCGCAGTGAGGTTTGGGGAGCTCGCAAGGATAGCTCAGGGCCAGAGGTATGCTGGCACTAGAGTTGAGAGGTTTCCCCTCTTAAAGGGGCCAGAGGGCTGCTTCTCCTTTATGTTTATGTTATAACCTGGGGGCTTACAGTCTGAGTTTCAGTTTTACATTGGCAGTTTGGGTTGGGACTGTAGGGGCAATATACAGAGGTCCCATTAGTGCCTGAGGGGCACGTGATTGCCTTGAACCATTCCAGGGACAGGTGATTCAAGTGACTGTTGAACCTGGAGCACACAGAGTGAAGCCACACAGCCAGACATGGGCCAGGAGCTGGCCCCTGAGAGGGATGCAGCCAGACAGGGGCCAGGGGTTGGTGCCTGAAAGGGCCAAAGCAGGGCTGGTGCCTCGAAGTGAGCTCCAATACAGTGGGCTCAGGCTACTGGGCCCAGCTGAGAAGAAAGGGAAGGAGGCCAAAGCCCAACAGGAGATCAACATTACAATCATACCCGTGGGGCTTCT
>NW_005841860.1:155215-181996 GCF_000455745.1 Alligator sinensis | reverse complement strand
AGGGAAGGAATGGTGCCACACAATTAGCCCCTATTGCTTTAGCTGCCCTACAGTGACATGGTCATGCAGAGGGGCCGAGTAAGCGACCTGGGAGCAGTAGAGGCCAGGAGGGTGCTGAGAAACCCCAGTGATAGTCCACTTGGATTGGGGCCCACATGAAGGTCTATAGTCAGCCTCTATTATTATTGTTGTTGTTGTTATTGTTATTATTATTATTAATTAATATTATTATTGTTAATATATATTATTAATGTTATTATTATAATAATAACAATATTCCTTCAAGGCATGGCAGACAAGAAGGGAGGGCACCCTAGGGGCAGAGAGGGTCACAGTCACAGAGCCCCTGGGGCATCACAGCCAACCCTGGGACCCCGACATGCTTCACACTAACATTCTCAGAGATGAATTGAGCATGTCCCATAATCTATATGTTTGAGAAATTAGAGATGTCTGTGTAATATTAGGTTCCCATTCATATGATTAAAGGAGAATTTCTGTTCCATTTATACAAAACATTGAGGGAAAAACATACTCTTATCTCCCACCTCCTGTACATTTTCCTTAAAAATTTTAATGAATACCTTAGAAGTCGTAATAAAACCAAAAGGCTGTGAGTTGTTAGCACTTTTGAGCAGGATTTCCAGTATCTATGGTTGGTGCCTCATCTTGTACACTTGCTTTTATCTGAATTTTCCAGCAGCTAATAAGAACATACTTATGGTGCACGTGTACTTTCAACAGGGATGTGTTTCATGGCACCAAGATTGTGCACTTAGCACTCTGAAATACCATCTAGGCATTGCTCTCAGCACATTGCACCTCAGAGCCTCCAACATGTCCTTCAGTGTAAGTCAGGCCAAAAATCTTGGTCGGGGAACAGCCTGCAGATCCTGGTGAGGTAAGCAACTTTTCATTCATTACTCTACCACAATGACCAGCCAAAATTAAGAGATTCCCCAAGTCCCTGCTAGCTTTGCAACCTTTCTGGTGTAAAGTGCTACTTCTCTCCAATTTCCTGAGATTCTGCTACACCTTTTGCTTACTCCACAATGTCTACATTCCAAAAAGTAAGAGGAATCATGGAAACCTGACACTCTTTTTGCTGAATGAGAGCATTTCTTTTATTCCTAGATTGTAAAAATTCTAGCTAAATTATCTTTTTATAAATGGTTTTGAATCCATTAGGCAGGCAATATTTTCCTGCCAGTTCATAATCTCTCTATTAACATCCCTTTGCCTTGTTTTATTAACAGTTGCTGAAATATTTTAGTACTCAGATTAGCATTATGACTGACAGCATTTTAATTGATAAATTAATTAGCACATTAATAGCTGAGGTTACACTTATTTAATAAATAAATAGGACAAAGAAGGATGTGTATTTGGGTATCTTTAAGAATTTACAAAGCGTCAAAAGTTACTTATTATACCCTGAGCTCAGAGGTGGTTAGTCTGAAGCTAGGCAGACAGTAGGGCTGAGTGACACCTTCAAGACTAACTTGTTGAGGCATGAGCTTTCATAGGCAACAGCCTTCTTCATGAGATACTCATAGGGTCTTATAAAGCAGCAGATGTTAACTTGATAGGTTCCCTAGCAGACAGATACAATCTGTGCTTACGTTACTTGACAACTCACTGCACCATACCTATGAAGATTTATATGCCTGACAAATACTTTTTAGTCTGGTGTGGTATGAATGGTGGTGGTCCACAGTGTAGTATGAATGTTAAAAAGGGCAGTAGCATTTTCTGTTGAGCAGCCCAGTAAGTTAATATTCACATGTCTTGTAAATCACTTGGTTCTCTGTCTTGTCAAACACCATCTGCAATATGTGGGAGGCAGAAATAACTTTCTATGGAGAAAGCTAGGACAGAAGAAGTTTTCAGTGACACTCAACCCACCTGCATACTGATGTTAGTGATTCTGTATAAAGTTGATTGGAAAATGAGAAATGTTTTCTGTAGGGTTGTTGGTTGTAGCCATGTTGGTCTAAGGACATAGGCAAACATGTTTTCTGTGAAACTCTTGAAAGAAATTCCTTTTCCTTTTTTGTAAAAAAACAAACAAACAAAAACACACATTTAAGCTTTTGAGATGCATTTTTTATAAAAAATGTTCCCCCAAAAGGTCATTCTTTTTCCCTGTCAAATTTTTGGCTTAGATGTTATTCTGAGTTTCCTTGCAGAGAAATAAATTTGGACACATGGGCATTTGACGACAATCTGGCTCTGCCCATTCACAGAATGAGCATAATTGGAATTGGCCAAACAGTTTAAAGAATCTGGGAGCAACTTTGTGACAAACTCTTGCCAAGCTCCATTTGTTGCTCCATTTGAGTGTCCAGACAAATAACCTTATTTAAAAGGTAGGGGCTTAAACCTTTAAATGAGAAATGATCCCTTCAAGTCACTGACTTTAGGGGTTTTGCTGCCGACCCTCTGTTTACTCTGCTTTCTTTGTGAAAGGAGTAAAATCCATAACAAGGACAGAAATCATTGATCTGAAGCCTTTAAAATTGATTAGAGCAAAAAGTGTATACTAAGCATTTTTAGAAAAAAACTGGCACATATCATTAGCACATTGAAAGCAGAAAACTCCCAACCTACAATATAATTCCCATCCACTAACAAAGCTTTTACTCCACAGTTAAAATTTCTTTCCTGGCTTTAAAAATCCCATAGAGCCAAAGGAGCAGAGAACCAACAGAAAGTTTGATGTCCTCTGCACTGAGAAGATTTTAAGAGCTGCACAGTTCCCAGTGCACATTAAGAATATTTATTGGTCCTACAAAAATTATGAATAGGGATCTACCTAAATCATGACAGAAGTACACTGTACAGTGGCTCCTTTCATCTTACTCTTTTCACCATCCGCCCCGCCACTCTGCAACTGATTGGCAGAGGGGCCCCAGCAGCCCCAACACTTGCTGCTTATTCCTAATTAGCTGGGAGGCAAAAACCATGGCTATAAATATGCCATGGTTTTTGCCTCCCAGCCAATGAGCAGCAGGCAGTGGGGCTGCCAGGGTCCCTCAGCCAATAAGCAGTGGGAGGCAAAAACCATTCCATAGCTGACCAAGAGGCAAAAACTGTGGTTTTAATCAGGAGTGAGTGGCAGGGCCTCTGGGGCCCCTCTGCCAATCAACAGTGGGGGAGGGTAGAAGGGAATGGCACGTGGCAAAAAGCAAGATTAAAGGAGCTGCTGCTTAAAAACTGTGGCATATTCTTGAGCAGAATCTACTGACCTGCTCTCAAAAAACTGGTTGCTTACAAATGTAAAAACATTTTTGCAGACCAAGTTTGTAATGCTCTGAAAGCAGAACCAATACAATTGAGCTGCACAAGCAGGAAGGCTATCTTTAATAATGCTGCATAATGGTTTTGCCCCCCTTTTAATGACAGTGATCATGGCCAGCTTGATCAATAAGAGCCCCTAGCTTGGAATTCCCGTGGTCTGTAACAGCCCTCTGCAAAAGCTACTCCAGCCCATCAGACTGTGAAAGAAGCACCTGTATGGCTTCACAAGCTGCAAAGAACATTTCTCTTCCTTCACCCCACAGACCTTTCTTATAGGTATCCAAGTCATTTGATCTGGATGCTAGGAAAATATATATAGCTTTTCTGTAGCTCAGTCAACTTCAGTAATAAAATGTTAGCATCTCTTTGGTTCTCCCCCACTTGTACAGCATGATGCTGTTGGTTCCCAGTACTGAAGGGGGATGGTCTGATTGCAAACAAGGAAACTCAGAATAGTTTTCATGGGTCTCTTTTTCAATTAAAAAGAAATGTATTGATTTTTTTTCTTTTTAAATCATAAAAACAGCTGTATTGCTACTAGCTTTCACATTTAAATGTTGCCTCCAAAGTACTGGACCATGTTCTCTTTAAATTAGAGGACCCAACGGATATTAAAATGAAAAAGCTGTGCACTGCATTGTACAAGCTATCTACAATCATGCATATTATAGGAGGAGAATTTCAGTCTTTTTAATTGTTGGTTCTTGAAGTACTATAGGTGTATATGGGTTTCCCTTCCAAAAGGCCTGGAGAGCAAGGCCAGGGTTGTCTTTTGGATCTTTAGCAGTTTACCTTTAAACAATGCAGCAGCCTCGGAGATCTGAACAACACACTGAACGTGAACAAAGTTACACGTTTTTAATGCTTCTGTGAAATTTATAGTCAAATTCCTTCTTTCAGTGAACTGTATCGAAAGACACTCTGGAGAGTTATAACAAATTTTTGTCTGTAGTGAGACTTTCAAATCCTTCTCTTTAGCCTGGTAATGTAAAATCCTTTCAAAATGGTAACTTTTGGAGTCCCATATGTAACCTGAGATCAGAACATGACTCAGAATTGCATGGAAAGTTTAGAGAAACTAGACCTCTATCTTGTCAGGTACTATTTAGTCTCTCCATTATGCCGAATTCTCAAAGGGAACAGATAGGGGATGTACCCTTTTAAAACACATAATGACTACACAAATTTGTGGACCATAGTGGGAAAAAGTCTGAAGGTATAGGAAATAATAATCAGACTTGTGTTTTGAAAGTATCTCATTCTACTAATCTCTTCAGGCAAACTGTTCTTTAAAGGAGGTCATGCACATACACTGCTAAAAGGATCATTCTCTAAATGTTTAGCCTTTATTTTGGAAAAATGTTACTGGAGGGCTTTCCAGATGTGGAGTTGGGGTATAGGATGTAGAAGATAGAGGGACCTAACTTTGAGCAAAGGAAATTACATACTGACAGACTTCTCCAACTGGGAGAGCTGGAGTAATGGCAGCCATCTTGCTAGGAGTATATCTTGCTTCTTTTTATGTGGAAATAGTTAAATGGGATCAGGATTTGCCTTTATATTAAATTACTCAAAATCTATTGCTATTAATTTTAATGGGGGTCAGGATTTAAACTATAAAGTACGTAAATGGTAGGAGCTGGCACTAGTAGTAGTTAGGTGAATTCCATTGGTTTCTGTTTGTTGATAGCTAGAAGGCTAACTAGTTCTATGTATAGCAGTGGTCTCCAACCGTTTTAAGTAGGAAATCACCTTTGGCATTTAAAAGCAACCCCAGATAGGCTCCAAGATCTACCACAAGAGGCTCTGAGATATAGCGGTGGATCAAGATCCACTGGTTGGTGACCACTGATGTATAGGGACCTACCAAAATCATGGTGGAAGTGCATTGTACTCCTTTAATCTTGCTTGTTTTGCCACATACCACCACTGTTGCCCTGATTGAAGGGGCCCCAGAGGAGCTGCCACTTGCTGATGATCAGCCAGGAGGTAAAAACCAGAGTTTTATATATACCGCAGTTTTTGCTTCCCTGCTGATCAGCACTAAGTGGCAAGGCCGCTGGGACGCCTTGGCCAATCAGGGAGTGTAGGAGGGCCAGGTGCAGCAATATAAGCAAGATTAAAAGAGCTGCTTGCATTTCTGCCATGATTTTGTTAGGTCCCTAGACTGTGTGTGTGTGCGTGTGTGTGTGCGCACGCGCGCATGTGTGCATGCACACTTGTGTGCACATGAGCTAAAGTAGTCTGCAACCCTGCTAAACTGAGTAAGGAAATTATGTTCGCAAAGGCCAAAAATCAGTTTGGTCCTATATGTCTACTGTAATATTTGTGATTTTAGGGCATCACTGAGTCCTCTATTTTGCCTGTGGGCTGATTGTATTATGTATAGGGTGAGAACTGTGGAGGAAATTTTCTGGAAAGTAACCGTTTTCCATTCTTTGATAGTGAGTAGAAACTCTCTCCTCCACTCCTTTGCTTGAGAAGGTTAATGCTTACTTCCAACGCCCATCATACCATGGGAGGAAGGCTAGAATCAGTAGATCATGTTGCATTTTGGTCCACTGATACTTCTGCAGGTATCCAAGCTATGTCAGAATGGCTGTCATGCTTGGGGTGCATGGTAGGAGTAGGAAGCATGTGATTATGTGCCATTTGATGACTCATTCACACTGGGGAAACATACTGCTCTCTGCTTCTTCTCAGTTTAAGGGGAGGTGCAGGTGCTCAGAACTTCTGAAAATCAGACTATTTATCAAAGTGCCTACATAAGAATTTACCTGTCTCACCTTGAGGTACCACGTTCTGCAAATCTTGGCCTTCATGTGTTGCCACTGCCAATAAACCTGATGGCTCCTATCTGCATATTCAAATCTGTGAGGAACTGAGCAACCTCAATTGACTGAGCAATTCACAGGATTGAAGGTTTAAATTTATAATTGTAAACTGAACACTGCTTGTGTGTGTGCATATGCTCATACTCAAGTTAAAACAATCTTAGAACACAACAGAGCTAAGTATGCATGAACGTGTGTGTGTGTGTGTGTGTGTGTGTGTGTGTGTGTGTGTGTGTATTTGTTCCCTGCCAAAAAATAGCTACGAGGAAATCTTATAACCATGAATCTTGTGTCGGTAGCCTAAAGGACAAATCTTTATCATAATGGCTATTATGCTTCAGCATTCCCCTTCTACTTGTACATAAACCACAGTGATTTTTTTTTTCCTTCTCCTTTCTGGTTTTCAGAAAGTAGGAAAAAAGCAGTCGTCTACCTCATGACTGAAAAGTGATAGCATTGCACATGTTTATGACTCAGTAAATCTGAAGGCTGACTGGACACAGCACCTATGTAGTAATAAGGTTGTCTAGTAATTTTCTTGTTTTTCTTTCTGTGAAAAAAGTGTGTGCAACTAGGAAGGAAAAATCATCTTTGTTTCCCCATTTGCTGAATAAAAACTGATCTCAGTAATGAAGCTGTATTTTCTGCTTTAGTCCACTTATGGCCTTTTGGCATATGTGATCTGCTAGTTCACATCCTTGTTCAAGTCAGTGGCAATTCTATAAACATAATCTCAGTCTACTATGTGACTTCTAGATTTGAGAACCAGGCCGGATAGCAAGCTCAAAGTCCCATAAAAATCTTTTTAATATTGCTACATATGAAATGAAAAGATTTCGATCTGACAGCATCAAAGAAGCCTTTACATTCTCAGTATAGCCCTTGAGGCCTGTAGAAGTAGTAGTAATAATAAAAGAATACTGGAGTTTGGCAGGTGCTGTTGTTGTTCTTAGTTTGGGGGTGGGGGGGAAGGGGGGAGTTAAGCAGTTGTTGTTTTCAATAAATATAAGGCTGAAAGGTTTCATTATGATTGTGCAGTCTGACCTCCCGCATAATACAGACCATAGGATTCCCCGTATTCATTTCTTCTACCAATTCAGCAGCTGAGCTTAACCTGCAGTATATGTTTTGGAAATATTCTGTCTTATCTTTAAAATTTCTAGAGATGGCAAACCTACCACTATACTGGGCAAGCTGTTCCAAGGGCTCATTACCCTGACTGTCAACACTGCATCTTATTTCTGGTCCAAATTTGTCTACTTTCACATCCCAGCCATTAACACTCATTGAACCAGTGTCTACTTCATTTGAGTGCTCTGTTAAATTCCTATTCCTTGTCGAGAAGGATCTTTGAATAAGTGTGGTATCTTTTATTTGACCAAGTAAATAGTTGGAAAAATTGTTCTTTGCAAGTTTGGGGGCACAATCACCTTTCTTCAGGCACAGGAAGTTTCTGCTGGTGTTTTGTGTGCTCTCCTGGGTGGAATAGAAATAGAAACCAATATGCAAAATGCAGAGCTGTATGCAAATGTATGGCAGTGAAGATCAGAGTCGAAGGCAGACAATAGCTGTGAGACAGGTGGGGGGGGCAGGGGGGAACATTGACCTGGTGATAGAATGTTGCTGGTAAAATGTAGAGAGGTTAGCTGGGATTACTGGATGCCAGACAGGTTTCATGTGTCATAAATCCAATGTCTATATTTAGTCCATGATTTTTTTGTAACTTGTAGATTTATGAAGTGAAGTTTATAGGTTCATCTATGAAAGGTGTTTTATAAATTCCCTTTGAGCATTAGAACTGAGAGATTGGAGAGAGAGTGGTTGTCTTGGGAGAAGTGCGCACCCACAAGTAATTGGGTATTTTTGTCTTTGATAGATTTTCAGTGTGCGTTCATTCTGGTATGCAGTTGTTTGGTTTCTCCTTCGTTTTTTCCATCAGGACATCTAGTGCACTGGATGAGATACATTACATTACATTTCTGGAGGGGGAGGTGTAAGATCCAGGAATGGTGATGGTTTTGTTGGGGGGTATAGTTATTTTGGGAGTGGTGGACATGAGTTGGCAGGTTTTACGTTTCTTTTCACAGCATGGTCTGGATCCATTTGGTGTGCTTTGGACCATAGGGAGCTTGCTTTTGGTGAGGTTGGTGTGGTTTGGTGCTTGTTTAAAGGATAGGATGGGGGATTCTAGGAAGATCTCTTTAATAATTGGGTCATCTTCTAGTAGGGGTTGCAATTGTTTGAGAATTTTCCATATAGGTTCCAGGGAAGGATGGCATGTAACAATTTATGGTGAGCGATTTGTGGGGATTTTCTTTTTGTACTGCAGCAGTTCTTCATCTGGCATTTGGGTGGCTCTTTCAAAAGTTCAGTCTATCTCTGGAGGAGTGTCCTTGTTGAGTGAAAGCACTTTTAAGATTTGCAAAGTGATGATCATGGGTGTTCTCCTCAGTACAAGTTCAATGGTATTGGAGGGCGTGGCTGTGTATTATAACTTTCTTGGTGTGTTTAGGTGATTGCTGGTTCTGTGCAGATATATGTGTTGGTCTGTAGGTTTCTTGTATATGGTTGTTTGTATTTTACCATTCTGGATAGTGATCATAATGTCTAAAAAGGAAGTGTTGATGCTGAAGCAGTGATATTTATTGAATTTGTGATGGAAATGAGTCAGATGGCAGGTTTTTGGTACAAATGATAAAGAGGTCATCTCTATATCTTAGGTATAGCATAGGTTTGATAGTGCATTTCTTAAGGATGACTTCTTCCGGCTGGCTCATATAAAGGTTGGCATATTGTGGGGCCATTTTGGTGCCCATAGCTGTGCCCATGCACTGGAGGAAGTGTTGACTATTGAAAGTGAAGTTACATGTGAGGATGAAATGTATAAGTTCAGTAACATCTTTAGGACTGTACTCTGATTTGTAATCTTGCTCTTGTAGATATGTAAGGCAGGCTTGGATGCCATCCTGGTATGGGATGTTGGTTTATAAAATAGTAACATCCATGCTATTGCTGGGAAAGTGGGTCTGTGTTGTTTAGTTTTCATTGAAAGTCTGTTGTGTCTTAGACAAAATTTGCTCTTTGGGTAACAAGAGGTTTTAGGATGGATTTGATGAAACCAGTTATATCCGCAGGATTCCATAGTTGGATATGATAGGTCTGCCTGGATTCCCTTGTTTGTGGATTTTAGGGAGCATGTAATAAGTCCCTGGGTTTGGTAGTAGGGGGATCAAGTTTCATAGTTTTTACTGATAGTTTATATGGAAGTGATTTGATGGTGGTGTTGAATTTTAAGCTGAAAAGAGGGAGTTGGATCTTCCTTTAGCTTTTTGTAGTAGGTGGTTTCAGAATTGTCTGTTTGACTTCTATGTAGTCTTCATGGTTAAGGATAACTATATTTTCTCAGTTTTATCATCTGGTTTTATTACTATTTGGTAGTTGGATCTTAAAGATTCTAAGGCCCTTCTCTGTTACGGTGGTGGTTGTTGTTGATGTCATTGTTCATTCTTTCCCTGAAACAGTCAATATTGTGGTTGAGGCTTGAATTTTGTCCACTGTTTGGTGTCCAACCTAATTGTTTTGGGGAATTATTTTTCCCCTCGATGCTGTCAAAAGATGAAGTGTTGTTGGAAGTGGATTCATTTTGGTTGTGTAAATATTCCTTGAGATGGAATTTTTGGTTGTGGAAATATTTCTCTTGTAAGTACTTTATGACTGTGATCAAATCAATCCTTAACCTTCCTTTTGAGCTCTGGAGCCTCTGGTATCTGTTACTAGTTCCAGTCCTTTGGTGGGTCTTCTATGAATCCTCTCTAGCTTTTTGATATCCTTCTCAAAGTATGAATATCAGAATTGGACCCAGTGTTTTAACATCATTCTCACCCATTAAATAAGATAATCTCTTTGCTCCTCAAGATTCTTGTTTATGCATGACAATTTCAGTAGCCCTTTTGGCCACAGTGTCTGTAAGCTCATTTATAGTTGACTCTATTGTAACCTCAAATCTCCCTTAGAATAACTACTTCCCAGTACTTTTCCCTGCTTCTACATTCTTCATTTGATAATACTGTAACACATATTGTTTTCTTGCAACTAGCCTGCTAAAGAGTCTAGGGCACACTGTATCACTACCTTCCCAGTCTTTTTGTCATCTCTATATATTAAGATTTTTCTTAACAAATCAATGGTAACAAAGGCAAAGGTCTTTGTGGGACATGGCTGAAAACACTGTTCTGTGGTGGAGGAGGGGTGATGAGAGAACTGGGGTGCATAGAAAGGGAGCTTAAATTTGAAGGCATTCAATGGATTCATAGGAAAGGGGCCAACACCAGAGGAGACACAAAAATTACAGGCTTCAAAAATATGGGCAAAGGGGTGGGGATACTGACAGGCAAGCAAGTACACTGAGATGCCCTTCATGGACTTGAGGGGATGCTTTGGGATTTCAATAATAGGAAAAATTGAGAGGAGAGAAAAATGGCCCTCCCCTGAAATCAGTACCATGCTCCTGTTTGGCAAGAGACCAAACAAGGAAGTGTGTTGTGGGGAGGCTGGAAGACATCAAACTGCCATGGCAGGGCAAGTCCTACCAAACCTACAACCCAGCCATCAAAGAAGGATGGCATTTGTGAGAACAGAGATCGATGCAGGAGTGATACTCTGAGTGGTAGTCCAAGCTCTTTTTTGGAATAAACTTTTAAATTTCTGGATGTTGAAATGGACCCTGAAATCTTTTTGAAGGTGTAGGTCAGGGTATTCATATTGAAATAACCTAGGAACTCACTGTATTGCCCATGCAGCTCTCTGGTAGCTATTAGTCCAGCATCTCCTAGACACAGGCTCTTTTGGAAAATTATCCCTGGCCATACTCCTGGTGTTGGCAATCAATGTTGCAGCTGTACTTCCTCTGGTCGCTGACTGAATGAGCATAACATCAAAAAAGAAGGAGCAATTGTGAGAGTAGGGAGAGAGAGCAGAAGAAGAGGTATCATCTTGTGCAAGAAACATATCCAAGGTGCTACCATGTGGGGGAAGTACAACTGACACAGCAGGCAATTGCTTGCTAAGGCACTGCATGCAGTTAGGAAAGTGGTCAGAGAAGGCAGATGGCATGTGTCAGACTTCAGCATGCTGTGCCTATCTTATTAAAACCTTGAGCTGTTTAAATGTTATGTTTTGACTTGTCACTCTTCCTTTCTCTCTTTTCCCAATGGCCCTGCTGCCTGTCTTTCTATTCCTGAAAATCACGGCATCTTCCTGCTGTTGGTAACGTTTCTGTTGGTATCATTTAGTACTTGTTCCTGGCCTTTCTGCTGCTGTCTTCTGTATTGCAGGAAAGATGTGCAGTGCTATACCTGCATTCAAGACACCAAAGATTGCCGTCTTGTGCACACAACCACAACTAAAGACAGATAATCTGCTGGGATATAAATCAGCTTTCAGCCTGAGCTAAGGAATAATTCCCATTAGATGGTTTGTAATAGTAGACTGTAATCCTCTGTCTGAACAGACACAGAAGTGGGACAGAAGACTGTCATTGTGCTACATATGCCTCATGTGTCTGCTCGAATACTCTCACTGTGCAGGATAATTGCAGGAAGTTTTTCACCTCGTATGACCCTACTAACTTGAGAAAATATGGAAAGCAACAGGGCAGCAACCTGTACTATGGGGATCAAAGGGAATTGCAGCATTACATCCATCTTTTTATGAACTGCTGTATGTTGGCCACATTATTATTGGTCTTGGCACAGATCACATCTTATTCATCTTGCATATGTGCATGAAGAAGTGCAAGAAAAGCTTGATAGTGTAAGAGTAGGTAGCCTTATAACTAAAGATTTTTCTTGGCTTATTGTGGGGAAATAAAACAAGGCAAAGTAGTTCCTTCTACACTGCTAATAGCTTCCCAAGGTCTGTGCTCGCCTTCTAATTTATTCTTAAATGATGTAATAAAACGGGCATTGAAAAGGAAAAAACTGTGGCTTGTATACAGAATTTGAAAAGGTGCTTACCTTAGATGTATGAGCAAAGCAGATACAGATAAGTTAGTATTCATGAGATGTCATCTGAAGAGGTTGTGGCCAATTGGGGAATCCCATCTATGAACAATTAGGGAAGTCTGGTCAAACTAACAACTTCACTGTATTGCTGAATGCCTCAACGTATGTATAGTCAGCCACATGGTATCAGGTCTGTGCCATGTACACTCCATACCTCCATATCCCCCAAGACCATAAAAGGTGGATTACAATTGTCTTGATGGCTGTGGTTCCAGTAGATACACCTTGGGACAGTAGAAAGACTGAAGCTTACAGAAATCTGTCCAGCTAAGTCTGTCTGCATGAAGGAGGTCTGAAACAGTGGAATTTTCGCAGAAGCAGAACAAAGAAATCAGCTGTACATTGTTGGTTATTAGAAACCACAAAACCTGAGAGACTTGGATGGTGGGAGAGCTTAGTTTGGGGAGAAGGGAAGAGTGGGGAGGTCCAGTTCAAGAGTGGGGCCACCTGGAAAAAGGAGTTGGCTGTACAAGATGTGGGGAGGGGAAAGGGGAAGGTTATTCTCCATAGTTTGTAGGAGAATGTAGAGATTTGTTCTAGTGTGTGTGTGTCAGCAGGAGATGGGGAAGAAATCTTTTTATCTTGAAAGGAGCCTGACCTGAGCCCAAAGAATGCTCGAGTATGCTGAGAAAACCAAAGGGAAGAAATGCATACAAATGTGTTTTGTGTAGTTTTGTTTGGATATTGTTTGTGCCAGCTAAATTAAAGAGTGATTTGTTTTAAGAATGCCTACAAAAGCCATGTATCTTTGTGTCACATCATGTGTCTATGAAGAGATGTGCTCTTAAGTTGGACTGTCTACAAAACCGGAGCCCAGGGAAGGGATATCCTTCAAGCTACTGGGAAATGTCTGTCAGGGGAAGGATGAGGTCAGTAGGGGTTCTGGCAGACTATGGCAGCTCGGCTATGAAGTGTTACTTCTGACAGAGAATGAGAGCAAGGAACCTCTGCCCAGGAAGTGTGTTAGAGAGGACAAGGAAACTGCCAGTGGTACTTTCTACTTCCTATTAAAGGCATACATGGCCAATATGGTGAGAACCAAACACATCCACTTGGTGAATGGCCAGCTGGGAAGCTCTCCCAAAAGGCAATTTTGACTTGTCATAAAAGCTACTTCTAAGCCAGAAAGTCCAGAGTCCATATTTAGTGTATTCCTTTCAGGTGAAAAAAATGCCATTATATTCAGACAGGATGGATAACCCTCAATGGGCACATCTATACATGTAATTAATGTGCCTGCATTTTCTGCACAGAAAATGTAGGCGCATTAGGCTGTGCCCAGGCACATGTCTGAATGTGTGCCCATGTCAGGAGAAAATTTGCTCCCAGTGAGCACATGCCTCTTGCGGTGTCTCAAAGCAGTTTGAGATGCCACAGGAAACATGCCATGAATAAAAAAAAATGTTCCCCACGCTGCATATTTGCAGTGTGGGCTCTAAATTTGATACTAAGAAATCCCAGTATCAAAAGAAAACACATTGGGGTGGGGTGGGAAGTGGCACAGGGTGCACTCCTGGAGCATGCCCAGAGGCAAAAAGAGGGTGGGTCCTC
Organism: Alligator sinensis; assembly: GCF_000455745.1. NCBI lineage: Eukaryota > Metazoa > Chordata > Crocodylia > Alligatoridae > Alligator > Alligator sinensis. Next base: position 168,249 of record NW_005841860.1, on the reverse strand, counting down.
CAAGAAGATTTTCTAGCACCTGGCCAAAGTGTCTATGCCTGCTGCGTGCCCCTGCTGTTCCAGCATGCTGCCTCAGCATGCTGGAGCAAATAGAAGTGAGACAAGGCTGGCAGCAGCAGCTTGGACCCAGGGAGATGGGGTTTCTGGGTGGTTTCTGGGTGTGTGGTTCATGGGTGGGTGTGAGATTCATGGCTAGGTGGGAGGTTTCTGGGGGAATTTGAGGGGGGCTGCCACATACCCCTGCCACCCCTCATGGTGCACAACCCCTGGTGCTGGCATCAGCAGTCAGCTGGGCCATCAGGGTGCTCGTGGCCCATGCAAGCACAGCCCTCAGTGGCTTGGCACCATCTGAGACCTGGTGGCTGCACATAACGAATGGAACTGGCTCAGCCCACTGGCACACACCTTCAGACAGGACTGGGATGGCTTCTGCTGCAACCTGGCACTCCCAGCACTGCCCGTGGATGCCACACACTGCCGGGCTTCCATATGTCTGGCCCAATGGCGCACAGCTTGTATGTGCAGTGCTAGAAGCACTTGGGTCACAGCAGGGGCTGTCCCAGTCTTGTCAGAAGGCCTGCCCCAGTGGGCCAGGCTGGCTCCGTTTGCCATGTGCAGCCACCAGGTCTCAGGAGGCACTGTGCCACCACAGGACAGTAGCTGCACCAGCCCATGAGTACCTTGACAGCCTGGCTGGCTGCTGCTGCCAGTGCCACGGGCCATGGGGGGGAGGGGGTGTTGTGGCACCCTCTCAAATGCTTCCCATAAACCCCACATCCCCCCCCACACCCGTCACACATCCACTCCCCCACACCCCTCCCATAAACCCCACATCCCCCTACATCTCACACCCCATGTGCCCAGCTACCAGACAGGATGGAACCTGCTGGCAGGAGCTGTGGCTGCAGGGGAAGTTGTCCCTACATCCTGGTTAGCAAAAGGGACAGGTGAAGCTCTGATTTTTCTATGATAAAAAAAGCAAACACCAAAGCATATAGATATTTAGAATTTATTTTATTATGATGATAGCGGCAATGGTAGGCTTCCAAATTGCTTTAAAATGGTAAGTATATCAAATAAAACATTGCCCAACTGATCCCTCCCCTCCCCTTCCCTCTCTCCCTCTCTCTCATTTCATTTTAATCATGGAAGAACACAGATTTGGGGGTATTTTAATGAGTGAAATTGGGATTCTTTGTATCAGAGAATTTGTGATTTTTAAACAGGGAACACCAGGAATCTTGCTAGTGAAGCAAGTGGCGGGACCTGGGCAGAGGAGCCAGACCAGGGACAGCAATGTGAATGCCACTGGAGAACAGATGAGGTAACTGACCTCCTGGCCATTTGCTGCCGTGCCTGTACCAGAGCCCAGGCAGCCGTGCAGTCCTCATCCAGGTCTGGCAGGCATGTAGACATGGGTCTGCAGGTCCAAGGGCTGGATGATATTGCAGGTAGCAGCAAGTCACAGCCAGGTAGCAGCCCCTGTGGCCAGACTGCTGCAGTGGGTAGAGAGTGCAGGGGCCAATCTAGGTGAGGCCTGCTTCAGCAGTCCAGCTGGCACAGGGGGCTAGTGTCCCCATATGCCAACTGGCTGGACCTCAGAAGCTCCTGAGGGCAAGTAGCCTTAAGCTGCTCACCAGGGCAGCTTTTCTTACAGCTGGGGCCAGCACTGGGCCTTCAGATCCGTGAGGAGCTGGGCAAGGTCAGTTTCTCCCAAGTGCCATAATTTGCTCCACACCAAAGTACATGTTCAGGCAGGTGTGCTGAGGCACAAATCTCCAGCACAAATTTGTGCCACTGCTAATTGAGCTGCTGCAAGCCCACATGCTTGCATGTGTGGACACAGCCAACAGGAGCAATTAAGTCCAGGGCTGTCCTACCCTACTCTGCCCTCTTGTAGCAGCCAGGGAGAGCTCCCCCAGGTGTCAGCCCTGGGCTGGCAGAGGGCACATGGGGTCAGGCCTGGGCTGGGAGTGGGGAGAGCTGCATGCCTGCTCCCCAGAGAAGCTCTAAGCCCCACAGAGTTAACAGCTCCCATGAGGCAGGCAGGGAGCTGGGGACAGCTGCTCATCTGGTCCCGAGAGCAGCTCTGAGCCGTGTCCCTGGAGCACCTCCAGGGAGGGGCAGGCAGCTGTCCCCAGCTCCCTGCCTGCCAGGTGGAGCTCCCAGCTCCATGGGGTTCAGAGCAGCTCCAGGGACCAGACAAGCAACTTTCCCCAACTCCTTGCCTGCCTGGTGGAGCTCCCAGCTCTGCAGGGCTTGGAGCTGCTGCAGGGAGCAGTTAGGCAACTCTCTTTCCAGCTCCCTGCTGACCACTCAGAGCTTCAGGCTAACCAGTGGCCCCCTGCTGCCTCGGCTGACCAGGAGCAATTTGCTCCTAGTCAGCATCTACATGTGCGCTTTGGTGCATTGGTTTAAGGTGCCATTTTCTAGTACCTATATCTACTGGTATTAGAAAATGGCACATTAGATTAAATTAATGTGCCATACATGTGTAGACACTGATGCTTTACTGCACATTAGATTAACCGGACCCTATCGTGCATCCACGGGTGCATCTCAAGTAGGACCAAGGAGGTGATCCTCCCCCTCTACACGACACTGGTCAGGCCGCAGCTGGAGTACTGTGTCCAGTTCTGGGCACCCCACTTCAAGAGGGATGTGGACGACATTGAAAGGGTCCAGAGGAGGGCCACCCGCATGATCCAGGGACAGCAGGGCAGACCCTACAATGAGAGACTACGGGACCTGAACCTGTTCAGCCTTCACAAGAGAAGGCTGAGGGTGGACCTTGTGATGTCTATAAACTCACTGGGGGGGACCAGAAGGGTTTCGGAGAGACCTTGTTTCCCCTAGCGCCCCCCGGGATAACAAGGAATAATGGCCACAAGTTGTTGGAGAGTAGGTTTAGATTAGACATCCGTAGGAACTACTTCACAGTTAGGGCGGCTAGGATCTGGAACCAACTTCCAAGGAAAATGGTGCTGGCTCCTACCCTGGGGGTCTTTAAGAGGCGGCTCGACGCCTACCTGGCTGGGGTCACTTGAGCCCAGTTTCCCTCCTGCCCAGGCAGGGGGTTGGACTTGAAGATCTACAAGGTCCCTTGTGACCCTACTTCTATGATTCTATGAATATGCAATAAAGTGTCTTGTGTAGATGTACCTAGTGTCACCCAACTATTGTCAATGAAGTAAAACTAAAGCAAGGGACTAACTAGAAGAGTTTTTCAAGTCAAGCTTCAATTTTAGAGGTTCTAGCCACCAACATATAGCCAGTCAAAAATATCCTCCTCAAGACTTACGCTTTTTCAAATATAAGCCACACCACTGAAATCAAGACGACTCTGGTTTCTTGAAATTCAGTTTCTTCTCTGCATATAATGTATGTGACTAACAATACTGGCAAAATAATCCTGTTCTTAACTGCTACCTCAGCAGTTTTCAAAATATTTTTATTATAACTACTTTGTTCTGCTAGAACACCATCTTTCTATAACTCAAGGTGCTTTTCAAACACTAATGTATTTTGTATTGGGCAAGATGTACTATGGAAGTCATCATTTAAAAAACGAAACTTCAAATGAGTTGTTCACGAACAAGTACAATTTCTGTTACAGGACCATGAGTACAACTTAGGTCTCTTAAATTGAAGGAGTGATTTTGTTGTTCAAACATCCTTTCTCTTTTGTTTCCTTCTAATCCCTGGACTAGACTAGACTATAGTAATGGACTATCCAAACTTCTGCATCAAGAGCACCAACTTGAATTCAGCTTAATCAGCAAGTGTGAACTCTTACCATATGACAGTTATTTGTTAAACCTTTATGAAATAAGGTGATGATCTTGGCCCTGGTTCCTTGTATAAAAAAAAAAAAATTCAAAAGCTCTGAGTAGAGCCAGATGGAATCTTACATATGGAATGGTTCTGCACCAGGAAATACAGATTCATGGAAACAGATGCGTTCTGTGGGAATATATCAGTTTCAGTAAAACTCTCATGGAAAACTCCCTGCATTTCTCCCTGCCCCTGGGTCCGTGACTGCCTGCCTATCTGGTGGGCAGCCAAGGGGTTGGGATTTCCAGACCCAGAGGAATGGATTATTTTTTTGAGACATAGGAATATTTTATTGGTTGGGGGGATGGGGGGAGGGAGGTGAAGGTGCTCTAACCCTCTGGATTAATGTTGTGTTCCATTTCAATTCAGAAGGAAACATTTTTCCAAACTGTTGTTGTTGTTGTTTAACTACAATTTCAGCTCCCTGGCTAGTCCTAGTTGTGAATGGAACTAATGAAGAATCTTGTTAATCGCTGTAGAATAGCCAAGAATTAAATGAGCATGAAGACTAAAACACCTTCTCTGTGGAAGCAGTCTGTCTAGGTCATGGTTGAATCAAGTCAACAGATTAACGCGAGGAGCATTTAATCATCTTTCCATACTCCGTGGATAAATAGAAGCCTACTGTATGTGGCATCCTTTGCTACACCTAAAAACTCACATGTTAAACTACTGTGTGATTTAGCTTTGAATTTTAAAAGCAGGTGTGTACCTTGTACATGGAAAAAACACTATCTAGTAGAGTAACTCATTAAAAATTAATAATAAGGGTGACATTAAAAAGGAAAAAAAAACTAGACAAAACTGGGGTAGTATTAGCTAGCTGAGTGATCTGTATTCTGTTACTGTGTTATTTCTCTCTGTCTTGGTTTATCCATCTTTACAATATAAGTAATGTTTGTACACCTTGTATAAGCTTTGGGCTCACTGGATGGAGGGCACTGACTATATGCAAAGCTGTATTGCTTTTCTTACTGTCTCTGCCTTGCTGCATGAGGTTGGCTAAATTCAGTAACCTCTCTGACCCTGTTTTCTTTATAGAAGGAAATGAGAATATCTCCTTTACAGTAATAACGTAAAACTTGACTCCTTTTCCTTGCAAAGACCTCTGTGATCTTTGTTTTAAAAGTGCAAAGTGATAAGGAAGGCAAATGGGGGGGAAAAATTCTACTAATAAAGTGATCAGTCTCATTGGAATATTTTATGGTTCTCGTTTAATGATTAGCTGCAAGTAGTGAAATTTTAGTGCAGTCATACAAAGTCTTGCCAAAACAGGTAAGCACCTTCCAATCTGGAAATCCTTTAACAACAGAAGTACTCTAATGAACTGTCTTGGTTTAGACTAATGTATGAATATTATATCTTTAACTGTAGAGTGGCAGTCCATTTTTGGAGAATAAGAACTATAGACCATTGTCCCTTTTTTTATCACTGGGGCAACAGGAAGTTAGAAGGCAAGGAGTGGATCACAGGAATATTCCCTTGGTCTTTCTGGCTTATTCAAATACCTCAGAAAAGAGTTCAGCCCAAGTACTCTCTATGGGGGTAGTGACTAGCCCCTGTGCAGATTTAAAACAGGAGGAGTTGATTTTTTTTTTACATTATGTTCCCTATCGTTCCCTGAAACAATGGCCAGCTCCAAGGTCTAACCAGATTTGAAGGCAGTTTTAGTCTATTAGAGGGGAATCGTCTAGCACCTAGAACAGGATAATACTTGCCCATGGATAGGGAGCAACCACACTCTTGGGACAGAAGAGATGGCCACTGAAGTGATTTGAGGGAAGCAGCATACAGTGCATAAAGGAACCTTTGCTTCTAACCTTAGTTTAAAATGCAGGGCTCCTCTCATGCCTTCATGATAAAGAATCAGGATGGCTCCTGGTGATTCCACCCAATCTGTGCACCCTCAGAAATGGGAAATGGGGTGGACATGGAGAGGTGGTTACAGAAAGGCATATAAGTTAGTTGTGTCAGCCTGAAGGAAAGCATAATGACCACAAAATGGGAGTGTGGTGATAATGAGACCTGGAGATTGCAAAGCTAAATTGATGATGTTTTCTGAAAGGTGTAGGTCAATGATACCTCATTTTTGTAAGTTTACTTTGTAAGCCTTTTTTGTAAGGATTTAGGGGGCAGGTTCCTAAATTAACCTGTAGACGATGGCAACATCTTACTGGTCCCTTGTTGAGGAGCAAAGTAAAATATAGTTTGCTGGCTAGGGGTGTTTTTTGCTGATGTTTACAAATGCCAGGTATGTACATGAAGAATTTTGAATTCTATATATCCTCAAAGAAAATCATGATTGTCTTCTGCAGTTTTTGCTACTTGTAGGGAGACTTTTTAAACTCTTGTGAAAAGCAAGCATATTGAATTCATCAGTATAGTACGTTTCTGCACATAATTAGTTTCAGAGACCTGCTTTTAAAAATCATTCACTTCCTAAAACTCCTCCATGAGCAAAGTATATCAAGAATTTCTCCCTGTTTTCACTATTTATTGACATGTCAAGGCAACTTTCCACATTTTCCTAGCGTGCTCATTTTGAGTATATAACAATGTTCACTGAGTATTCAAGTTATTCATCCAACAAGTGCAAACATATTTCCTATTACAAAGGTTAGGACTTAAGGTAAAGATGACAGATGTTGAAAAGATATCTCAGGTGACATAGAATGAAAATCTGAAGGTCAAATATGACAAGAAATGAAAGCCTGTGATTCAACACTGACCTATAAGACTTTTCTTCCACACAACAGAGGTAGGGTGGAAGCCAGAGACTTCATTGTAGTTCATTATGCTTGTGAGACGGTATGTGCCAATACTGCCCTCCCATGGATTATCTACCCTTTTCAAGCATGCCTCTGGTTTCCCTCCAGTGGTTGACCTATACTTATACTACAGAGAAGTCTTAGTACTCGGGATTGGTGATAGCTGAACTGAAAAGCTAAACTGGCAAATAAAACTCTGGACAATGGAAAACATGAGATATGCACTTGATAGAATATTTGATTATCCATTGGCCTGGTTGAATTAAAAAAACCCCTTCTTTATCTAATTATTTTTTATGATCACTTTATCCCCAACAAACAACTCAACCATTTCTAGAGCTGCTAACTATAATTGTTATGGGTTACAAAAAAATGAGCTTCCTTTTGATAACTAACTTCAGGGTTTCATAAGACCTGTTGCAGTACATTAGGGGAGATAAGTTAAATTTATGTTAATCGACAAAATTAAACTAGACATAATTATCTCTTAAGGGGAACCTGAAATGAGATCTTGGAGGATATCTGAATGTTCCTTAGTTGCCAAGGAGACAAGGCCTATAAAGTATTTCCACTTTATTAAAATAGAAATATAGCCTTTGACTTGTAGATCAACAGACCTCTTCTTCTCAATGCTTTCTGCTCTTGTTCTCTACCAGATTCATAAATTGTAAGAACCTAGACACATGGGTCCACAATCTGTTCAAAGTTAGGTGCTCAAAGTATTTTATTGCATATGTGACTGTTAGGGTCTAAAGCCAGATGAGAAATAGATGTGGAGTCACAGGCTAGGGACAGACATTACACATAAACTAGTTTAAGTGATCAGAAACTGGTTTAAACCTGTAACAGAACAGAAGCTCAGTGCACATAAACCAGTTTCAAAATGGCCAAAACCAGTTTGAGATAAATCTGGTTGAATATAGTATCAGACTTAACTGATCTGACTCAAACCAGCTTATGCAATGTCTGTCCCAGACCCCTTGTTGGTTTAAGGTCAACCAGACACCCCCAGCATCCAGGCATGCTCTCTGGGCTGGGCGGGGCTCTCTGCTCCAGGCACAGGGCTGTCCCCACCCCTCTGCTCTCTAGCCAGAGCAGGGACTAGTGGGCATGGCCCCGTTAAGACAAAGTGGGCAGGGAGGGGGTTAATTCTTCCCTCCGTTCCTGCTTCCCTCATCTCGGCTGTGGTCAGCCTGTCTGATAGGGAGCAGAGGGGAGCAGGCTGCAGTGGTGGCCCCTTGAGTTGGCAGACCCCAGCTGTAGGAAAGGTATGGAGGGAAGGATTAACCCTTCTCTCTGCCCCCTTGACTTAAATGGGGCCATGCTGGGTAGGTTGTCCCACAGGGTTGAGAGTGGGGCTCTGTTTCATGCTAGGGGGGACTCTACCACCTCCTTCCAGGGTGGGAAGGGGTTCTGTGAGGCACCGGATGGGAACTGTTCTTGCTCCTCCCCTTCCCCCACCCCCACCACTGCAGGGCTGAGGGGGGTCTATGCAATGCTGCCTGTCCCCAGAGCAGGGGTGGGGGACAGGACTAGGCTCTGTTTCATGCTGAGGAGAACCCTTCCGCTGCCTCTTCCTCCCCCCAAATGGGCAGGAAGAGTGTGGAGCACAGCTGGGCAGGGTGTGGGGGTGTGAGGGAGGGTGGGGGGTGTAGGGACCCCCACCCACTCCCCGCCATTGCATGCAGCCCCTGCTGCCTGACAGCAGCAGCAGGCTGGGAGCTCAGGGTGCTCCTGCCTGGTGCAGATGCAGCTCCAGCCAGTGCTGTGTGGGGGGAGGGAGTGGAGTCTGTCCTATCCCTGTGGCTCTGCTCCCTGAGCCTAAGCCTGCAGCAGGGGGAGCCCCACACTGGAGCCAGTTGCTTCCCCCACTCCCTGTTGTACAGGTCCCACACTTTGCCCGGAGTGGAAGGAGCCCTTCCCCCTGCTTCCCCACAGATTCCAGTGTAGGGCTTCCCCTCTGTGAGTGCAGAGCTGCAGATGCAGCATGGAGCCCCGGGAATAGAAGCGGCCAGGCAGGTTGCGCAGGGCTGCACTCCTTGCCTCTAATGTAGCCCTGGCTGCCTCTATCGCAGGGGCTCCATGCTGTGACTGCAGTTCTGCACTCAGAGGGGAAGCCCCACAGTGGACTCTGTGGAGAAGCAGGGGGGTAGGCTCCTTCCACTCCTCCTGGCAGAGGCAGGAACAGCACAGCAGGGAGTGGGGAAAGCAGCTGACTCCAGTGCAGGGCTTCCCCAGTTGCAGCCTTGGGCTCAGGGAGCAGAGCCATGGGGATAAAGCAGGTTCCACTCCCTCCCCCCATGCAGCATTGGAAGGATCTGCACCTGCACTGGGCATAAGCACTCTGAACTCCCTGCCTGCTGCTGCTGCCAGGCAGCAGGGGCTGCATGCCATGGGGGAAGTGTGTGGGAGTCCCTCCCCCCCCACCAGCCACCCTCACACCCCACACCCTGCCCAGCTGAGCTTTGCACTCCCGCTGCCCCTTTGGGGGGAGGAGGAGGAGGGAGAAGAGTCACTTCCCAGTGTGGAACAGAGCCTCTCCCCCTGCCCAGGAGGGAGCGGGAAGGAGTGGAGGGAAGAGCCCCTTTCTGGGGCTGTGCAGCATCCCATAGAGCCCTCCTCCCCACCCTGCAGTGATGGGGGAAAAGTAGGGGGAAGAGTCCCCCTCTGGGGCCAGGCAGCCTCACAGATCCCGGTCCCCAGCCTGCCGCAGGTGTGAAGGTGGAGGAAGAAGAGCCCACCAGCACCAAACAGGGCTCCCCTCCCAGCACTGCAGTGGTGGGGGAGAGGGAGGTGGGGTAAGAGTTCCCCTCTGGGGTTCAGGCAGCCCTGTGCGCCCTGATTGCTCACAGCTGTTGGAGCTGCAAAGGCTAGCCTGATGGGGCCTGGTCACACCCCCTCTCCACAGCTCAGTTTCCCTGTGGAAGGGAGGGCTGCTCTAGCATGCCTGGGCTTCTGGCTTGAGCCACTGCAGGCATGTGCTGAACGTCTATCCACTTGCAAACTGGTTCACTCTACAGGTTAGACTAACCTGCAAAGACTGAATCAATTCAGGCTCAGGCTTTTTAAATGTCTGTCCCTAGCCACAGTCACTTGATTGAGGTGTCAAGGATAATTACAAGGCATAAGACAAAATAAGGAGCCATAGGCACTGGTTCAGAGAGAGTGCCTCTCTGTGGTTCTCTTAGTTGGCTAAGCCACTTCTTGTTTCCTCTGTGGCATGAACCAACATGTGCCAACAAAAGCCAATCAGGCCACAGTCAAGTGAGGATGATTCATCCTATCTGTTCCTGCAAGTGATTAATCACATTTGACCCAGACCACCTCTGATTTCCCCACTTGGTCCTCTCTGGGATAAGCATCCTTCAGCATGGATAGCTATGGAATTGAGTTCTCTAATTGACTTCATGCTCCAAAAGTTATTTGATTAGTAGCTGGGCAGTGCAGAATTACAGCTTTGAGAACCTCTTCTCTTGCAGTCTGTGGGTGCATCTACACAAGATGTTACTGCACGGTCATTTTTGCACGTTTATTTAGTACTTGTACTAGCAAGTACTAAATAAATGTACAGCACCCAGAGTTACTGTGCAATAGCACCAGCAAATGTCTTTTAGGTGACACTATTGCGCAGTAGCCTAATAATACTGTGCAGTACTGTATTATCACTATCCTAGCTGTGATGCGCTACTGTGTAGTATTTTTCGGCTGCTGCACAGTCAGTGTCTCATGTAGATGTGCACTGTGAGATGGAAACTCCCAGGATGCAAAGGATCTTGTGCAAACTGTTTGTTTATTAGTGTTCATACTGATCCTTGAGAATTTCATGGAATTTTTTTTTTCTCTTGTAGAGAAAGAAAGTTAAGGTCACACAATCATTATTATTATGGTAAGATGCTTAGGTCAAGTGTTGAAAAGGAGGCTAGGGATACTCTCATGCTGTAGTGCATAGGGAAAGGCCCTATTTGCTGGGAAAATGTAAGATATAAAATATATCAAATTCAGATCAGTTCTGTGATTTTAACATTTGACACTTTCTAGAGACCTGGGGATCAATAACATTCATATTCTGACTTCCCCAGAATAATATTCCTTGTGTAAACTCCACTGAAGCTGTTGTCATTTACATTTCAGCACATCTGAGTGACATCAGTAAAGCAGAACAATAATTAAACAGAACATCTTTCTTTTCTCTTGGGACCCTGAGAGCCGACATTGATGTTTCTGGTATGAGCTTCAGCTTAACTGCGAAAAAGGAAAACTACTTCTGACCTGAGACTGTCTGTTTGTTCATATAAATTAGCATTGGCTCTGAGCTAAGATCAGTGCAAGTAGAAATCCTGCTTGTGTCATATTGGAAAATCTTACAACTTTCCAATGCTGGAAAGTTCAAATTATACAAAATAGTTCCTGATCCCACGCTTACCCCAAAACACCACTAGACTTATTTCAAAAATTAATTCAGGAATTTAAATTAACTTAACTAGTTTCTTTGGGGCACTAGCAGTACTTCACCCATGGGAACACCAGCATCACTGATGTATATTACTCCTAGCCTTCAATTAGTTATACACAGGAAAGACAAAACTACATATCAGCAAACAAAATACTGCAAAGACTTGCATAAGAAATAGGAACATGTTATCTTGACTCTAAACTGCTTCTTCCTCTAAACTATTCAGAAGGTATTGTGATTAGCAACAGCTTTGAAATTGCCAAGGGAGGAAGAGAGTACTGATTCACTTTCTATTTCAAGGGGCACTTCTTTTGGGGATTTCAAGAAGACACTTGCCCACAAGAACATATAGGGCATGTCCTCATTGCCCCTTACCATGCTAAGGAGTGCTGCTACGAAAATGCTGTCTGCCCAATCACTCTCTGTGCATGCCAAAACCTAATAAAATGTGATACAGGTGCCATCAGAGGAGTGCTGGGCACATGTTAAAGCATGTGTATAAAAGCTTCATTTAGATCACCCTAACTGAGCTTAGGGCAATCTAAATCTCTGGATGTGCAAACATTTGCAAGCCTTAGGTTGCCTAAAGTGTCATAGCCAATCTAAAATTAGGTCTTGTCACACACTCTGCTGCCTCAGACCTGTGCTCTTTTTACACCCCTTGACCCCAAACAGGTGATTTTTACCCCCTAACCAGCCCAGCCCCCAGATGAGGCAGCCCCTGCCATGACTCCACCAACTCCCTCCATGGATCTGTCAGCACCCCACATGCCCAACTTACTTGCCTCTGGCTGCCTGCACCTCCTCTTGGCGAGCAGCAAACTACTGGATGTGGTGATCCCAACTCATATTTAAGTGGCTTAAACTAAACCATCTAAACCTGAACTGGGTTCTGCAAGAATTGGTTTACACCCAGAGGGTAATTACCATTCTGCTAAATGGACCTCTGGGTGCAAGCAAATGCTTGCGGAACTCAGTTATGCCATTTCTGTATTTGGTGTGTATGAAGTGGAAGCAAGAGGGCAGAGCGTGTGTTCATGGGAGTGCTCCCTAACCTGTTTGGAGGCAGTGTTGGCCTACCTTTCACCCTCTGATTCCAACATACCCACTTCTCCACGTCAAAAAAAGGGGGGGGGGAGCACTTACATTTCCTCCAAAAAAAAAATTTAAGTGCCTGTCTGCTGACTCAGACAATATAGTATAGCACCAGAGTGCACTATATGGAAGTATGCTGTGCACCTTGCTTCTCATAATGGAAGCAATGTTGCTGCTTTAATGTAGTGCTGGACACCCACCTTGAGAGAGGGCTGATTGGCATGTGCCCAGCACTGCATAAAGGCAGTGCTACCTTCCCTCCTTTTTGGAAAGTAGGGCCCTGGGGCTGTATTGGGGCAATGAAAAATACCTGCAATCCTGCCTGTGTTATACATGCTCTGTCAGGGCTATGTTCTGTTATGAAAGCTTTCTATATTCCTTCTCTGCATGCCCTCATTAGTATGCATGTTTGGAGGTTTGGAGTCTACCCACAAACAGGTAAACAGGCCCAAGTAAAGTGTGTAAATGTAAATGTCCAAGTGGTTTGCATCTTTGTGTCCACAGGCCCTCCCTTCCAGAACTGGCTTACAGAGGTGGCAGAGCCCCTTAGACAGCAGTCCTGGGTGAGTTCTCAGCAAACTGGGCTAGATAGTAGCTCTTCTAAGTTAATTTGGCAGTGAATGTCAGCTTGGGGTTTTAGCTACTATCTAGCAGATAAAGTTTAGGTTTCTGCTGTGTTCCGTTTCAATAAACCCTGTCATAGTTGACTGTTGCTTGTGAGTAGGGAAATTTTGTTCACTTTGAACACCCAATTTATTTTCTCAGGTTTCTGGATGGAAACTTGAGTTTCATAGTTTCATAGTAGCTAGGGTCAGGAAGGACCTGAACAGGTCATCTAGCCTGACCCCCTGCCACAGGCAGGAATTAATGCTGGGTTCACAAGA
>NW_005841860.1:146563-153797 GCF_000455745.1 Alligator sinensis | reverse complement strand
TTGATAGAGCTATCCCCAAGATTGTCCCTACCTCTGGTAGGTGGGATATCCCGGTCCCTGTTCAGGAAAACAGAGGCAAAGAAACTGTTAAAAACATCAGCTTTCTTGTCTGGCACAGCCACCAGATTACCGTTTGTTTCTTGCAGGGGCCCTACATTGCCTGGTGCCCTCTTCTTGCTCCCACTGTACTTGAAAAAGGACTTTTTGTTGTCCTTAATCCTGGACGCTAGCCTGAGTTCCATCTCTGCCTTGGCCTTCCTAATAGCCCTCCTACACTCCCGGGCCGAGGAGGAGTACTTCTTCTTGGTGACAGTTCCTCCCTTCCACTGGTTGTACGCCTCCCTTTTAGTCCTCAGGCATTGCTGAATGCCCTTGCTGAGCCAAGGGGGTTTCTGAGCACTCTTACCCCCCTTGCTTCTCTCAGGGACTGTTATCCTTTGGGCCTGGGGGATCGCCCCTTTAAGATACGACCATCCCTTGTGGGCTCCCATCTCCTCTACCTTCTGGGCCCTTAGTGCCTCCCCCACTAGTCTCCTAAGTTCATTGAAGTTGGCCCTTCTGAAGTCAAGGGCTTTAGCCTTGGTGTGAGCCCTAGATGCCCCGCATTGGATAGTGAAATCCAGCAGGTGATGATTGCTATTGCCCAGGTGGTCAAGGACCTGCAGTCCCCTCACCAGGTCATCCCCCGTGGCCAGGACCAGGTCCAGTAAGGCATTACCCCTAGTGGGGCTGTGCACTTCCTGGATAAGGTGAAGGTCCTGTAATACAGCCAGGAACCTACGCGAGCGGTCAGACCTGGCTGTCTGCTCCTCCCAGCAAATGTCTGGGTAGTTTAGGTCACCCATGACAATAATATCCCTTGACCTAACCGTCTCCATAAGCTGACTGGAGAAGTCCTGGTCTAGCTCTTCTCCCTGGTTGGGTGGTCTGTAGTAGACACCCACCGTAAGTGGGAGTCAAAATACGAAGTTTGTATAAACCTGTACATTTGAACCCAGTACTGGTTAATGCCATTCAGTGCCGAGCAGAAAGGTCTCACACCAATGATACCTCAAAAGTTAAAGGCAATAAGGTGTTTTGAACAAAACCAAGGATGTAAACATTCTACAACTAGTATCAGTGTTGGCCTGGAAGCTTTTTTAATATGAAGTAGGGCATACAGAATAAATGCCGGTTGTGGAGGACAGAGTTGGTAGAAGACATTATTTTCTGCTTGAGAAAACAGTAGTTTTAGAAAAACACAGAAGAAGGTCAAGCACTAGAAATGTAACCATGTAAAATGTGGCAAAGGAGAGAAAATGCAATTTATTTTTTATTAAGATGCTTTACTGTGATGTCCTAAGGTGTGAAGTGGAAGCTGCTGCTTTTAACATGGAATAGGCACATGACAGTCTAACATCCTACTCCCAAGAAAATGAGCCACTGTGGCATATCATTGTTACATTGCTCTAATTTCAGGTTGTAGAATAAGGGATTTTGTGGAACAGCAGGCAGCCTCAGCATTTGGACGTTCAAAAGAAAAAAGAAATTTTCTTTTACTGGGCTTTTAACTTGGAAACTAATTTCAACACAGATAGTAGAATAAACCCATGATGTCATTTGCCAAACCAGGCATTTGGCTGGCCATAGGCCACTCTGCTAAAGTGACATTTTTCTTGGGAAAAATGTGCTGTTTCTCTTTTGAGTGCCTTGATCAGTAGACCCCACTCCTTGATGACCAGGAGTTTGGATATTTAAACCAGTTGTACCAGTTGGTGTATGTTGCAACACAAACATACACCAAACTTCTCTCATGACATCCCTCCTGTGGTCTACCAGCTTCATAGTTGGCCCAGACTCCCTTGACTCGCCTAAAAAGAGTGTTATTTCAGAGAAGCAGAAACTGGTGAAGAAATGAGACAAAAGGGATTGACAGGAGGACCTGTCATTGCCTTTATATTTATGTTATTGGTCCTCCTCTCTGGATGAAGCAGTGGTTCCATCTATCCAGTCATTATAGATGGCGCTCCAGGAATGCTCACCTAGATCTGGGGGAACGTTTGTTCACTAGAGCGCCCCAAGGGATGACAAGGTCAAATGGTTATGAACTCCTCCAAGACTATTTCAGGCTGGACATAAGGAAGAACTTCTTTACTGTCCAAGCCCCCAAGGTCTGGAATAGCCTGCCACTGGAGGTGGTTCAAGCACCTACTTTGAACGCCTTCAAGAGAAATTTGGATGTTTATCTTGCTGGGATCCTATGACCCCTGCTGACTTCCTGCCCTGGGGCAGGGGGCTGGACTTCATGATCTTCCAAGGTCCCTTCCAGCCCTAATGTCTATAAAATCTATGAAATCTGTGTAAGGATGTTAAAGAATTTCTTAAAAGAATGGAAAAGACCATTGAAATTTCTCTGGAACCATTTCAAGAGGTAGCACATGAAATTTGTAGCATCTTACAGCCCATTTCACATGGTTAAGTTACCATACCCATAAACTAAGGAGCTGTGGATCCAAACAAGAACTTATGGGCTACTTTAGCCACATGGAAGAGGGCAGATTATGCCTACAAGGTGCCATTTCAGATATTTGACACATCTGTACTTGTTAGATGCCTTCTTCCTTAGTTGTCACAAATGTTAACAAGATATCCAGACATTCAGGTTTAGAGGATCCAGTTGTAAAACAAACAGAGAAGATATACATTTTTGGTAGAAAGACCTATTGCACAGCTAACCTACAAGTCAGGATAGCAAATTACCAAGCACTGTTACCCAGATATAAGTTTCTGCATTGCAACAAAGCTGTAGAATTTATGGAACAGCTACCAAAAGAACTTAAAGAAGAGCCGGTTAGACAGACCCTTGGTTAGACACTTGTCTCTGGAGCCCCATGCAGTCACTGAACTGCCCCCTATCCAACGCAAATAAAATTACTTTCCCTTTATCCCAGGCAGACTGACTCAGCAGTATCTACCCTAGCAGCAGGGTAGCTTGATGGTGTCCCAGAACTTGACTGTATTTCCTCACTTACAATGCACGCTAATTTCTAGCAGCTGGTTTTCAGGAAAAGGGTTCATGTGGTATGTGTGAAAATAAGATATCCTTCCACTCTCATGGTCTAATGTAGGCTTTTCATTTCCACTGATTCTGAGATCCTTGTAGAAGGTGAGTCAGGGCACACCTAGGAACCTTCAAACCTACAAGTATAAGCTTTTAGTTCAGAGAATAGAGGGTAGCCCTTGTACAACAGGGGGTCTCATCCAAAATGATCATGAAAAGAAGGGAGGTAGTGTGTGCTCCTGACTAGTCTGTACTACTCCAAAAATGAGAGCAGTTCATAATAAGGAAAGTATGATTGATTACCTGCTACCACTAAGCAGCCAGGTAACCTGCACCACTAGGATTTCTATAGACCCTTTTTGTTATCTGGGCCTTCTGAAGGCTTCTACCAGTGGTGGTTGGGGCTCAGGCAGGGACTTGATGTAGTGAGGCATCTGAAATGTTCTGTTTTATCTATCTGTTTAGGGTACCTTGACTATCAGTGTTGGAGGGAACAGGTTGAGGCTGTGGCCACTGGTGGCAGATGGAACAGATGATGGGCGGGGAAAGGAACTCCTGTTTGATGGCCATTAATTTAGTTGTAATTTAATAGGAGGCTTCTTAGCATTTGTTGCTCAAGCGTTAAGGGGCGGCTGCCCATTCTGTTTCAAAAGATACAGTCAGGTTTTGTTTAACAGCTCTCCTACTCTTTAGCTATGATCACACACAATGGCATTCATAGATGACAGGGCGTGACCCTGGTACCAAAAACTAGTCATTAAGACGTCGCCTGCTCTGTTAAACTGTAGGAATTAACTGGGGAAACAGAGATTTTATACGCAATTCCCCAACTGATGGCAGAAACAATTTTTCTAAGGCATCTTTTATTTTCATGAACTGCAATTGATTCTCCACAGGAACCACTGCTTTTATGGTGCTGAATTAGTTGCATGATATGTGACATTGAGGTGTTGTTACCAAATTTGCCCATTACTTTGGGGTGTGCTCATTTATTAGGGATAGTTTCTAGGGTCTTGGTAATTCTGTCAATGTGCTGCTTCTGTTACTATACGGAGCTGTATTTCTCCCTTCTGCAAGCCCTCACCCCCAGTGGAGCTATCTTGCAGGACTTAATCTCAATGGGACTGGGTTCCTCCAGTCACCAAATCAGTCATACACACAAACACACACAAATTAACGTGACACGCCTGACCTGGCTGGGCTGATCAGCATGGACAGGCTGACACCCTCATATGCCAAGAATCAGTTCATAAGAGCAACAATAAAATGCAGTCAGACACAAGCACACAGGTAAACAGAATCCCTCTGAATCCAGCTGGGTGTCCAGCTGACACCCTCATGGGCCAGCATTCAGTTCATAAGGGCACGTCTGAGTCAAACTGGGTCAATCAGCCTGTACAAGCTGATCCCCTTATGTGTTTCAAACTCAGCACGTCCCAATCTTTGGCCTCTTGATGAGCAGACCCCACAATAATTTGGGCTTCACAGGGATCTTTAGCTTAGGTAAAAGAAGCGTTGCTGCAGAGCACGGGAGGAAAAAGAAGCAGAGAAGGAAAAATATACCCAATTACTACCAGTTTGACTATAAAAGTTATTTATTGCTAAGCATATGAAATATATAATAGTACTAGTACTAATAGACATGCAAAAGAAAAACAAACACCAACAATGACAATACTACCCTGGTTTCACTAAGTATTTGGGGAAACTTAGCTCAAGCTTAACTGATACAGTTCAGGTTCAGAAGTTTATGCCTAGAAAGAAGACAGAGAACGCTGGGATCTCACCTAGTCTTTTTGCAGCACACACACTTACAGATTTTTATACCCTCAGTTCAGCTGCTCCGTAGCACCCTCAGTAGTGTAAATCATTGTCTTTTCTATTGACAAGGGGTTATCTGGTTTGGACCATCTCAGGAAACTGATTGATAATCAGGAAACACTTAAGATTAGGGAGTAACCCAAATACTTGGGAGCCAGCTTGAAATTCCTATGGGTGGCAGATATACTGATGGGATATCTCATGGTTTCTTCAGGAACAATAGATAGCTTGCAGCATCAGGATTTTGGATTTTTACTTGTTGTGCACAAGCCTCAGCTTAGCATGACTTTTCCAGATCTTACTATAGTCTTTTAACAGACTTAAAGCAATTATTGGGGTGCTCATAATCTTTTGTGGAGAGGACTTCCACCAGTCATCTCGGGAAAGATATGACAACACATGGGATTAGGGCTCCAGCAGGCTGGATGCTGTGATGAACCCTTAACCATTGTTCCAATGTTGCCCATACCCCCTCTGACTCGGTCTCTTGCCTCAGCATTCCCTAACCTGGCAACCGAGTTTTAGTCAATCAAGTTTAAATAGGCCTCCCATAGTGGGACCAGGGAATGTACGGCCCGAGATGCCTATTAAACTTAGAGCTGTGTGTGTGTGTCTCGGGAGGGGAGGAAAGTCCTTAGCAAATCCAGATTAGAACTGGTCTGATAAATGCTGAGCTGGGTGTGTGTGAACATGGGTTGATTAACATTGGAAGCACAGATTCCCCATCATGCAGTGCTCTCCTGCTTCTCTGGTCCCAGAATTCACTGCAGTCTCTGCTTCAGGCTTTCTGTTTTCCATCTCTCATGTAAATGAATGGTCATCTGGTTCCATCTCGGATGTAAATGAGACCTAGGGCAGTTGATTCACTCTTGTCACCCTTATCTGGTGAGGGTCTTAGGTGCGTCTCTCACTGCATCTTAATCAGTTTCATTTAGGTAGAAGAGGGGAGGGGGGGGTGAGTCCTTTGTGAGTCAGACAGACTGCATCCTGTGCCAGGGTTGCCCAAGAACACAGAGCTGAGACATAACAGTGTAGGATCAAAACTATTGACTGGGTATAAAACTAGGCCTCATGTGGCAGCAAAGTAGAGTATTTCTGCGAGATGTAAGCAAAAGTAATTGCCTTGTAATAGGCAGTTCCTCTCATCAGCATCACCAGTGAGGAGCAAGTGGCATGGATGTTCCTTGGAGACAGGCCACTTCACAAAGTATGCTCAAGCCTGCCCAATGTATATCCAATGTGTATCTGCAGTAGAGGAGAGGGAGGTGGCTTTTTCAATGCCATGGGCTACTTGCCAGCATGCGGCATGAGCAAGGGCAATATCCCCTCCAAGTAACTATACCTAGTCAAAGTCAAAGCACCGCTGAGGCCATGTTGATTTAAGGGGCTGTTAGGTTCAGGCATGCCAGTTTCTTCAGCCATCAATACAGATGAAAGTGGTTTGGTTTGCAACATGTTAAGCTGCCTTTGACTTCCCAATCCAAAGGACCACTATTTGTTTTACAGGAGAGTCAAAGGGGATGGTCACTGATGCCAATGCAGAGCTAGGCTCAAACTTGCAATTGTAGAATTGTAGTGAGATTCCTGAACCATTCAGCTATTGTGCCTTCATGCATCTGATAGGGATAAGAATTAGAATCTATGTTACCAGATTTGCCCATTACTTTGGAGTGTGCTCATTTATTAGGGATATGTTTCTAGGGTCTTGGTAATTCTGTCAATGTGCTGCTTGTGTTACTTGTGTTTCTGTACAGAGCTGTATATCTCCCTTCTGCAAGTCCTCACCCCCACAATGGAGCTATCTTGCAGGACTCGGTTTCAATGGGGCTGGGTTCCTCCAGTCACCAAATCAGTCATACACACAAACACACACAGATTAATGTGACACGCCTGACCCGGCCGGGTTGATCAGCATGGACAGGCTGACACCCTCATATGCCAAGAATCAGTTCATCAGAGCAACAATAAACTGCAGTCAGACACAAGCACACAGGTAAACAGAATCCCTCTGAATCCAGCTGGGTGTCCAGCTGACACCCTCATGGGCCAGCATTCAGTTCATAAGGGTATGTCTGAGTCAAACTGGGTCAATCAGCCTGTACAAGCTGATCCCCTTATGTGTTTCAAACTCAGCACGTCCCAATCTTTGGCCTCTTGATGAGCAGACCCCACAATAATTTGGGCTTCACCGGGATCTTTAGCTTAGGTAAAAGAAGGGTTGCTGCAGAACAAGTAGGGAAGGAGAAATAGAGAAGGAAAAATTTACTCAGTTACTACCAGTTTGACTATAAAAGTTATTTATTGCTAAGTATATGAAATATATATAATGGTACTAGTAGTCATACATGCAAAAGAAAAACAAACACAAACAAT
>NW_005841860.1:142654-146331 GCF_000455745.1 Alligator sinensis | reverse complement strand
TCTCAAGAAACTGATTGATAGTCAGGAAACACTTAAGATTAGGGAGTAACCCAAATACTTGGGAGCCAGCTTGAAATTCCTATGGGTGGCAGATATACTGATGGGATATCTCATGGTTTCTTCAGAAACAATAGCTAGCTTGCAGCATCAGCGTTTTGGATTTTTACTTGTTGTGAACAAGCCTCAGCTTAGCATGACTTTTCCAGATCTTACTATAGTCTTAAGGCAATTATTGGAGTGTTTATAACCTTTGGGCAGGAGGACTTCCAACAGTCATCCCGAGAAAAGTATGACAACACCTGTAGTCAGGGCTCCAATGGGCTGGATGCTGTGATGAACCCTTTACCATTGTTCAAATGTTGCCCATACCCCCTCTGACTCAGTCTCTTGCCTCAGCATTCCCTAACCTGGCAACTGAGTTTTAGTCAATCAAGTTTAAATAGGCCTCCCATAGTGGGACCGGGGAATGTACGGCCCGAGATGCCTAGTAAACTTAGAGGTGTGTGTGTGTCCGGGGGGGCGGTGAAGAAAGTCCTTTGTAAATCCAGATTAGAACTGGTGTGATAAATGCTGAGCTGTGTGTGTGTAAATGTGGGTTGATTAGCATTTGGAGCACAGATTCCCCATCATGCAGTGCTCCCCTGCTTCTCTGATCCCAGAATTCACTGCAGTCTCTGCTTCAGGCTTTCTGTTCTCCATCTCTCATGTAAATGAATGGTCATGTGGTTCCATCTCGGATGCAAATGAGACCTAGGGCAGTTGTTTCACTCTTGTCACCCGTATCTGGAGGGTCTTGGGTGTGTCTCTTAATCAGTTTCGTTTATGTAGAGGAGGGGAGGGAGGGGGAATTCTTTGTGAGTCAGACAGACTGCATCCTGTGCCAGGGTTCCCCACAAACACAGAGCTGAGACGTAACATCTAGATTGACCCCTTCTCACCTCTATATAAATGTGAGGTATGTGGATCTGGAATTAGAGGGACAGCAGCCTGCAGTTAGTTTCCAAAGTTCACGTGTTTGTATTTAGTTTTAAACTTGGTGCGGACCTGGAGGCCTGCAAGCAGGTGAAGTATAGTGCCTGCTGCTGTGGTGCAGGGCAGCAGAGAGGCAGTAACTGTCTGCCTCTGAAACTGCATTGGCATAGAAGGCTGGCCCTTGTGAGGCTGAAGATGGATTATGTGACTGTGGGACTGAAGAGAGTTGCTCTTGACTACCACTTGCTGCTGACAGTTTGAGATTCTCCAAAAAAGGGTCACAAAACTGACCCTAGCCCCTTGGTCCTGGGTTGGTAGAGCATGAGATTGGGATGGAGAAACAAGGAACTCCACCATGAAGCATCATTTAAAGCAAAACCAACAAGACTAGTAGAAGAATTTGTGAATTAATCAGTCCTGCCCTCCACTCCCTATGGATATAGATGTACAGTTGAGTGGCTTCATTATTTTAAAAGGAAAAAGATATTTACTCTGTTCTTTCTCTTTAACAGGCATCATTGCTCCCCTCAGGTCCTTGCCTAAAACAAGTTTCAATCAAGTTCATTAGTTAGATTTTATAGATAAATGGACACTTCTAAGCAGAAATGAAAAGGCAATATTGTACCCTTTCTTTATTCCAGAGACACTAATATATTCCAGGCTCAGCTTAATATTCCTATAGGCAAAATATCCATGTACAACATATTAAATTCTATACTGGCTTAAGAGTTATACCTCATTCTGTCCCAGCAGTCCCAGCAGTGTTCAAATTAGTCCCTTGAAAGATATAAGGTTATCAAATCTAGAAGTGCAGGGCAAAACTAATAGTCTGGTACAGTTAGGTACAGACATTCAAAAAGTCTGAGGCAGAATCAATCCTAGCTGCACGGTTTGCTGTTAGTGGCGTAGTTTAGATTGGTATTGATCAGAACACACATTCGCCCTTTTGTTGGCAGGGGGAAATCTTAGACTGGTTTTCGCCGTTTTTAAAAAATTCTGTGCGCCAAGCTTCTGTTATGGGTATGGACCAGTTTTGTGTGCTGAACTTTTGTTCTGTTATGGATATAAACTGGTTTCTGATCACTTATACCAGTAAAAGTATAACATCTGTACCTGGCCTATAATGTCAAGTAAAGCCTGACCTCTTAGTTTTTAATGGTACATGATGAAAGCTGCCCTTAGGATGAGTTTAATCAATACTTCAACTGGAATGAAAGATTCCTATGGGCAAAAGTGAAAAATTCTTACAATATAAAATGGACAAAATTATAGAGAAAATTCATGAGAGAAAATCCCTGCATGGGACTCATTTTATCTAAATCTTAGAAACATTTCTCAGCAGGGACCTAAGAACAGGTGGAGCATGCAGTATGTTGTGTTTGTATGTGGAAATGAGCTTGTACATTTTGTTGAAGGATGGAGGTTTTTACCTCTTGAGGGGCATGAATAGGGTGTGGAGAGCTGCCTCCTACATCTGATATACAAGGAGTAGCGGGGAAGCTTTTTTTTAGTTCCCTGTGTGCCTATCCTGTTGCCTTTTGATAGAGGTTATGTAACATTAGGCCTTCTCTTCATGAAGGGTGAATGTGGTATTAACAGTTTATGGAAATATTACTGTGATCTCCCAAAAGATTTTTTTCATGGGGATAGGCCTTAGCCAAATGAGTTAAGTACCACATATGAAAAATAACGTGGGGGAACAAGTCTTGTTCATTTGATTTTTTTTAATTATTATTATTTCTGGAAGCCACAAATTGATCAAAAAGAAAATATTGCTACCATCATTAATTAAGTCATCCCTCTAAACCCTCAAGCACTTGTATTTTTTTTATAAGAGTAATTTTGCTGGTTTCTATCCTGCCATAACAGTTACCAGAAAATCAGAAATTGTAATGAAAATCTGTGGTGGAAGGATGAACCCATTTTCAGAGTGGGATTTATAGCTAAGTCATTAGAAAGTTAATAAATATTTTCTCCATCCAGTAATTTACTTTCTCTTTTGCTCAGAGGCCTGAATCACTTGTTACTGAGGTGACTTCTCCTTATGATTACCACTGACATGCTGAACAGACTATAATTGACTCAGATTAAAGAACAGAATTGGTTCAGGCTAAATAATTATTTTTTCTCCCAACTAAGTGCTGAGGATCAGGTCTTACTTGTTTGATCTGAGGTTGCTGAAGGGTTATTGTGGGAAGTGAAAACTGATGCTTACAAAACCCCTTGGAGAGGAAATGTTCCAGGTTATTGCAGCCATCTCCATCAATAGACATAAATAGACATTCATGGTTTCCTACTCACCTGCATCTCACTGTAAGCACTCCTCCTGGTTTTCCAACCTGTTCCACCAAATTTCTAACATTTTATATTCACTGAAATTGCTATATGCTTCTGCTCTGTTGCCTCCCCATGTCTCCACAAAGGTTGGTATCTCTTTCCCCTTTGTGCTGCTACAGTCCTTTTGAATTGATTCCTTGCACTTGCTGCAATACTGAGTCACTTCTCGCAGTTTAAATCTCAATGCTCTCTGTATTTAAAATCAATTACCTTCAGCAAAGCATCTTGCAATATGATTGGTTTATGATGGAAACTATATCAAATGGTATAACAGAACGAATTATGGGTGAGACTCTTCCTAATGACTTAGCTCACTCCCATTAATATGTATTTGTGCCCTCAGCTGATTGGCCCATCCAGTCTACTTT
>NW_005841860.1:140697-142623 GCF_000455745.1 Alligator sinensis | reverse complement strand
CCTAATAGATTTACAAAAGGGAGTATGTCCTTGAAAATGCAGACACCATCATTTTACGCAAGTAGCACAGATTCCTTTTTCTTTGAAAGTAATAAAAACAAATCACTGGCTGATACCCTTATAAATGTGCTAATAAAGTTCATGAGGCCCACTATCAGACATGGGAGTGCATACCCCTCTGTCCTGTGTATTTATCAGCAATGTGAGATGGTTGTGCTGGGGTCTCTGGAAGTGCACAACAACACTGTGTGTGCGTCTGCACATGCAGTTACCTAGGTTACTTAGGTTACTGTGCACTAACTGAAAGTTACTGTGCAGTATGGGTACATGTCTACATGTGTGTGCCCATACTATGTAGTAACTATGGCAACTTATGCCAAGTTGGGTGTAAATTTGCTACCTGCATCATGCACATAGGTACCATGCATGATACAGGTAGCAAATTTACAGCCACTTAGTTACTGCACAGTAAGGCACATGTGCATGCCTTACTGCACAGTAACACTGTGTGTGCGCGCTCCAACCTGGGAGTAACTTTACTCCCAGGTCGGAGCGCGCACACACAACGCTACTGTGCTGTAATGTCTACACATGTAGATGCTGGTCTAAAACTGCTGGTAAGTACTGGTAAGTTACTGCACAGTAAATTCACATGTAGACATGCCCTGTGGATATTTACATAGTGTAATAAACCTCAGCTAGTCATTGACGGATTTATCCATATTTTGACATCTGAAAACTACTTGGTCACTTATGAACAGTCTTGTTGTTGAGCCCCAGCTCAAGTCTGGGATCGTGCCCGGTATGCAAAAGCCAATAAAGATAACAGGGGTGAAAATATAAAGATTTATTGCTAGCAATACAAGGTGCAAGCGGAATAATTTCACGTAACAAGCACACAGATTTTTAATTCTAAGCATCTTTTATACAGGAGTATTGGACCTTCATAAGCATTCTTGTTTGCTAATTGGTTATAAGGGAGTGACGCAAGGAGTTCTTTACTGAGCATGTCTCTATACCTGTGCTTTAGCTATGTATCTCATTTCCATACATGTATGTTTCAATAGCATACTTTCTCCCCACCCAGGGGTGTGATTCTCAATATTCAAATCAGCTCTTTGCCCTAGTCCTCTGATTCTGCTTTTGTTTTCAAGCCTCCTTTATCTAAGACTGTCTCCTCCTTATCATTGCAGATGGGCATTAGTTACATAACAGAGACTTTTGCTTGGGCTTTGTATAGTGGTTTCTAGGTCGAACCTGACATTCCCCCCTCTGGAGCATTTTTAATTATTTTTATTATAATTGCTCCACTCAATTTGTTTCAACACAAATCTAGTATTCTCAGCTTTCTTCGTTTGTAAAATCATTTGATTCACCTTAGGCCTGAAGATAGATAAGAAGATAGGTAAACATTGTATACAGCAACAGGCAATAATCCCTATAACACAAAATAAAACAACCATACTAAATAACTGTTTCAACCATCCAAAATTGGGAAGCCAGGAACTTAACCAGGACAAGTCTAAGCCAGATGATTCTCCCGCAGGCCAGAAACCATCCTCGAGGAAGGATGGTATGTGTGTATACATAGGATATTTGATTGGTCTTGTTACAAAGGATTCTTCTACCTTGGTTCAATTTAAAGCAATTATTAGTACAATTAACTATTAGGAAACATTCAGAAGCATTAGCTGGTGCCTGAACCCGTACGGAAAACATCTCTCTATTCTTCTCTTTTACAATAGTCCCCCACTTATATATATTCTGATATGTACTTTTCTTCTCTACATTCTTCAGCATAGTATAATTTTGTAAAATTTTAAAAAGGGGTTGGTACTGCGATTAAGCATGAGGTAAAAACCAGGTGAGCATTGATCCCTCCCGCTAAGCAGAAGTCCGTTCTATTTAAAATTTCCCGGGCCAGAT
>NW_005841860.1:126854-138594 GCF_000455745.1 Alligator sinensis | reverse complement strand
GAGCACCTTTTTATCACCTTGTGTAGCTCCATACAGAGGTTTTGCAATAACCCCGAAATTTGGAATCCAAATCCTGCAAAAACCTACTGTACCTAAGAAGCCCCGTAATTGTCTCTTCGTTTTTGGGGGTGCTAGCCGGCATATAGCTTCTTTTCTTTCAGGCAACAGGGCTCTCTGACCAGGCTGTAATTCAAATCCAAGGTATATTACCTTTTGGGATATGGGCTGCATTTTATTTTTGGACACCCGGTATCCTTCCTGTCCCAGAAAATTAAGGAGGCAAATTGTTCCTTCCAAGCAGCTTGCTTCAGTGGTGGCTGTTAAAAGCAAGTCGTCCACGTATTGCAAGAAAGCACAGGACGGTGGCAGTTTTAGCCTACGTAGATCCTTGCTTAATGCAGTGCCGAATAGGGTTGGGCTGTTTTTAAACCCTTGGGGTAAGACAGTCCAGCAAAACTGAGTCTTGATGCTAGTATCTGGGTCTTCCCATTCAAATGCAAATATTTCCTGAGATCCCCTCTCTACTGGTATACAGAAAAAAGCATCTTTTAAATCAATAACCGTAAACCAGTTATGATTTGGATTCAAGGCAGATAACAGAGTGTACGGGTTAGGAACCACAGGGTATATACTCACAACCACTTTATTTACAGCTCTCAAGTCTTGGACGAAACGATATTCATCACTCTTAGGCTTCTTCACAGGCAAGATGGGTGTGTTAAAAGCTGATGTGCATTCACGGAGAAGGCCATACTCCAGGAACCGTTCAACTAACGGCTTCAGTCCTTTCCTGGCTTCCATCCGCATTGGATATTGTTTCACACATGGAGGCTGGGCTCCTGGCACAAGTTGAATCTTTACAGGGTCAGCATTTTAGCCTTTCCGGGTCGATGACCTGCCCATACCCATGGCACAACAGCATCGAGCAGGGTTTGAGGGATATCCGGTGTACTTTCCTCTCAGAGAAGGCCGAGAAGGCAAGCCTGCAAATGCCACCCCTTTTCAGAAGGCACTGTTAAAAACATTTGCCCATCCTGGAATGACAACATAGCATGCAGTTTACAGAGGAGGTCTCTTCCTAAAAGGGGAACAGGGCAGTCTGGCATGTACAAAAATTGATGGGTGACTTCAGTCTGCCCAAGATTACAGGTCATTGGCTGTAAAAAAGGGTCGTGTTACTGCCTTCCCTGTAACCCCTACCACCGGCACAGCCTTTTTACTTAAAGGTTTCAGTTTTTGAGTTAAGACAGAATGGGCAGCACCTGTATCAACGAGAAAATTTACCAATTCATCTTTGTCCCCTAGTTGCATTTTAACCAGAGGCTCATCAGGGGACACTGGGATCTGGGTTATCTTTCCCTCCCGGGCCTCCGGTGTCCTTCAATCTGAATCCCTTCCAAAAGCAAACAGTCCACTGCTCTCCTCTTTTTTCTTTTCACCTTCCCCAACTTTCCGACGGGGGCATTCCCGCCTCCAATGTCCTTTTTGTTTGCAATAGGCACACTGATCTTTCTCTAATGGATCCCGTCTCTGAGGCTGTCTCCGGGATCCCTCATTTCTAGGTTTTCTTGTGATTGCAGCTGCCAGTAGGGCTGCCTGCATTTTTATCTTTCTCTCCTCTTTTTTTGTCCTGTTGCTTTTCCTGAACACTTTCTCGGTTAGTAAATACTTGGTAAGCAATATCTACTAGTTGGGAAATAGGCATACCTGTTGCTCCGTCTGTCTTCTGCAATTTCTTTCTAATGTCCGGTGCACTCTGACCTATAAAAATCATATTTACCATGCGAGCGTTTGATGTATCCTCCGGGTTCTCACGAGTGTATTGTCTGAAAGTAGTGTAAATTCTTTCCAAGAAAGCACTCGGGGTCTCATTTGTCTCCTGTCGGACCTCATACACCTTACTGAGATTCTGGGGTTTTTTCACAGCATCTCTCAATCCTTGGAGGATATATTCTCGATAGGCATGGATAGAGGTCATATCTTGGTCTGGTTTCCAATCTGGCTCCTGGGTGGGGACATGATTGTCCCTATTTCCTTGCAAGTTCCCTGCAGTAATCTCCTTTTCCACGTACTCATGGGCTTTGCCCACTACCATTCTCCTCTCCTCTGGTGTCAACAGGATATCTAAAAGAGACTGAACATCTGCCCAGGTTGGGTTATGGGTTTTGAAAATCATTTTAAACAGGTTATGTACCTTTTCAGTACCTTCTCTCAAGCTGGGGGTATTGTTCCGCCAATTATACAAATCTGATGTAGTGAAAGGAATGTGCACAAAGGTTCGACGGTAGGTTGGCTCCCCATCATCTTCTAGAGGCCCAGGTACCACTTGTTCTCTTAGGGGAAATACCCCATTTCCCTTCCCACGGCCAGGATCAGATTCCCTGTGATGTTTTCCCTTAACCCCGGAGTCTGCTCTTAACTGTACTCTCCACCCACCTCCCGGGGTTATATCAGGAGAAGTCGGGGAATCTGGAGATTGCCAAACACCTGACAGCCAGGGCTGGTGCTGTTCCAGATTCCTAGGTCGGGGAGTATTTTCAATCTCCGCCTCGGGGGGTGGGGGGGAAGAAGCAGGAAGAGCAGATGCCAGCAAGGAATCAGCTGTATCAGGAGGAGGAGGAGGAAGAGGAAGAGAATATGGTAAAGGCAGCAGAGGGGGAAGAGCCTCCGGCTCCGGACAGTCCCGGACAGGATTTATTAGCTACCAAAGTCATCTCACAGACCCCAACTCCCTCCCCCAGTCCACATTCCTCCAAAACCTTTCTATTTCTACTAAGAGACATAAACGCTTGCGCATACATCAATTCCTCCCATTTACCATTCTGCCGGCAGAACAAAATCAATTGTAAGATAGTATTATAATTAACACTTCCCTCCGGAGGCCAATGTTCTTGATCATCTAGCTGATAGCGTGGCCATGCAGTTTCACAGAAGAATTTAGCTTTCTTCTTAGTCATAGGATCTCCACCAAACTCTGCCCAATGTCCCAATGCACAAGAGAGGGGGGTACATTTCCTAACCTTACTGTTAATAGTACCCATCTCAGGGCTGCCTTCCCGGTCCTGACCGTCCGACTTACCTGGGATCCAGGGATCTGTTCTTAGTCCTCGTCCTCACAGGGGAAAAATCACTGGTCTTGGACTCGGGCCAGACAGAATACTTACAGAGATAATCCCAGGCAGGCGTGCTGACGGTAGGCCTTATGCCCTTTCTACCCTCTCACCCAGGTGCCTGTTACTGATACTTTCACTCTATGACTTTGCACCGTTAGGCTACTGCCGCCTCAGCAATCCAGCTCCCCCTGAAACAAAAGTCTCACCGGGAAAAGAGATCCCGGGGCGCGCCTGACATTTGATAAGGAGGAGCTGTGTCTGGTCGTCAGCTAGTCCGGGCAAAGTTATCTAAGGCAGTCCCATCTGAGGTGCCAAAAACTGTTGAGCCCCAGCTCAAGTCTGGGATCGTGCCCGGTATGCAAAAGCCAATAAAGATACCAGGGGTGAAAGTATAAAGATTTATTGCTAGCAATACAAGGTGCAAGCGGAATAATTTCACGTAACAAGCACACAGATTTTTAATTCTAAGCATCTTTTATATAGGAGTATTGGACCTTCATAAGCAATCTTGTTTGCTAATTGGTTATAAGGGAGTGACGCAAGGAGTTCTTTACTGAGCATGTCTCTATACCTGTGTTTTAGCTATGTATCTCATTTCCATACATGTATGTTTCATTAGCATACTTTCTCCCCACCCAGGGGTGTGATTCTCAATATTCAAATCAGCTCTTTGCCCTAGTCCTCTGATTCTGCTTTTGTTTTCAAGCCTCCTTTATCTAAGACTGTCTCCTCCTTATCATTGCAGATGGGCATTAGTTACATAATAGAGACTTTTGCTTGGGCTTTGTATAGTGGTTTCTAGGTCGAACCTGACATTGTCTTCTTAATATGAAGCACCCGTTTGCAATTTGTTTTTTTGTATTTTTCTTTACAGTGTCATCCAAGTAATTTTCTGTGGACATATCTGCCAATAAGAACTAGATTCTGTTCCCTGTTTTGGTTCTGCTCCAGTTTAAGTGGATAAAGAACAATAGCACCTGCTACTGGAAATATATTTTAAACTGGGAAGAAAATTTGTGTTGGGGACTATCACAATACAATGTTCTAAGAATTCTGTTCCCAGTGGCTTTGACTAGTCTTATTCTACTTGGGACCTATTTTGAATGGGGTATTTTTGCTTCAGACTTCAATCACCCCAAGGATTTCACTCCTGTTCTTTATAGCCTGGTTGTTTTTTTCAGGGATTGGCTTCTGCCTCCATTGACATTCTGATTTTCTGCTTGATTGATATCTTAAAGGTGGGAGCCATGCCTCCTGAATAGGATTGTAATTCAGTTAGTATCTCAGCTGTGTACACAGATAAGGTAATTTACAATATGGATTATATTAAAATGAATGAAACTGGAGTCTGAACTTGCCTCACCAATGGTTTTTTGTTGTGCCTGCAAAATTGGATGCACATCAAATTACTATTATTTTCTCAGCATGTGCAAAATCAAGCTGGCAAAAGACTGGAATTCTAAGACTATGGAATGAACTCCTCTAGGAACTAAAGTATCACCACAAACCTCGCCCTCTTCTGTTCAAATTGTAAGGTGCACTTATCTAAGCTTGCTTTCTTTAGCATAAATACATAACAACATGTACATTAGAAAAAAAAGCTGTGCCTCCTAAAATCCTGCCAAAACAGGATAGATTACTGCATGAACTTCTCCCTCAGAGAGAACAAACAAAAGATGCATAGGCACTCAGTTCAGTGCACTGCTGGAAGGTGCTCAGATGTTCCAGTGACAAGCACCATGTAGACCCTTACTCCAGAGAATGAAAAAGCAGAAGTGGTACCTGAAAATCTGATTTTTTGCATTTGTGTCTGTTTATATTTAAGACTTTTGACAAAAGAAAATAAAAACTGGAAAGGTTAGTGGATCTTCATGGTGAAACAGGAACAGGCTGTTTTGGTTTTGCAATGAGTAAGAAGGTAGTGATAAGTGATAATTAAGTATCCTGGTGGATAAGGTTGTTTTCTGGTAAGTAGATACTGGGTTAGGACACTTCACAATTGTGAGCACAGACAGCAACTGAGGAAAGAGTCTTAATCTGTGGTAGCAACAGATTTTAGGAACCAACCTGACCCATGACAATAATGTTTTGTAGCTGTTGCTGGACCCTGGTTGACCAAGCCTTCTGCTGCCTCCTGTTGGAAGTTGTGGAGGATCTGGTGGAGTGGAGTCTTTGAAATGTTCCATTGTATCTGACAAGCCAATAGGAAACTGATGGGTACATTGTCAATCAATAGTGGGGAGATTCATTGGTAGAACCCTTCATAGCAAGCAGCTTTTTCGGGGAGCTGGCTGGTCCCTGAGTGGTAGATTAGAACAGAGTAGAAAACCTATGATTTTCTATCGCCAGTGGTTTAAAGGTCTCTTAACACTGACAGTTCAAGTATTAAAGGGCCCTAGCCACCTCTCCTGTATTAAGCAGTGCAGTTATGTTTCATATCCAGTCATTTACTTATTCCCTGTTTTTTGGTTTTTTGTTGGGTTTTTTTTAATGCAGACTGCCCAGGAACAGCAGAAGGATTAAAATACGATCCTCCTATTGAAAACTAGCTGTATCTAAGTTAGTCTCACTACTAAACCCTAGGAACTATCTGAGGAAAAAAGAACTCAGACACAATTGTCCCACTGACAGCAGAAACGGATCCTCTAAAGCATCCTCAACAAATTGTTGTTAACACAGTCACATAGATAGCAAAATTAGGGGCAATGCTCTTCTGTGCATTCTGTGAATGCTTTTGTCTAGGGTGTCCTCCCCTTATATTAACGTGGGCTGGTTAGTCTAGGGCCATAGATCTGTCAAAAGAATACAGATGACTGTGTCAGTTGGGGGAAAGATTTTGGACCCTGGGGGTTTTAACTTTAGCCATCTTGAGACAGTTTTCTGTTTATTGTCCTGATTTGGTCAAGGGCATAGTGCCACTTGTAATGATGCTGTTGTGGCACATGATATGTACCAGGCCAGCATGGTAACAATGTGTTTGAATATATCAGATTGAAAAACAAATGTCATTGGCCTTCCTTTCCATTACTCCTTCAATTTAGCAATCTTGTCTCTCCCAGTACATCAGACATCATTGCAAATTCCACTTCAGTTATACAGGTATTTTCCAGTTTGTTCAGAGCCTAGCCAGTTTGGGAAGGGGGGCTTTTTTAAAACAGTTACTGATTATATGTATGGGCCAATGGAGGAAATAGTAACCAATTAAATTATTGAAATAAAGTAGAAGCAAAGTGCATGATGTGACTTTCAGAAAGACATGCAATGTAGTTCATGAAATGGATAGTAGTGTGTTATTTGTATGTTGTTTATACAAGTATGAATAAAAACTTCTAAAAAGCAATGGGGCGAGTACAAAGAGGAAAAAAAAATGCTAAAGTGGAACTGGATTGATAAATTACAGAGAGACATGCTAGGGAATGTGGATGGGAGGGGTGCGGACCTATAGGTACACAGACACTCCAACTTCTTACAAATAACATAAAGGTAGACTTCAACTCCAGTGGCTTTTGCACAACGCAAGAAAAGCAAGGTGCCCATAAGGAGATAGAGAAAAGCATGTAGGAAGTAGCTTTCTGGGCATCAGTGTCCGGAAAAAATTTGTGTGGTGTCCTTGACAAAGAATGACCATTTGCAGGCTGGTTTGAGACAGTTTATGGAGAGGAGGCACCCTGAATTAGACACTAGAAATCTAGGGGAATTAGAGAAATATAAGAAGAGGGATTCTTCGTTTGTGCTGCCAGCCAT
Source organism: Alligator sinensis (assembly GCF_000455745.1). Classification (NCBI taxonomy): domain Eukaryota; kingdom Metazoa; phylum Chordata; order Crocodylia; family Alligatoridae; genus Alligator; species Alligator sinensis. Next base: position 131,737 of record NW_005841860.1, on the reverse strand, counting down.
CCAAGCTTGGGGCAATGACAGCATGAACTAGTGATGCCATGGCCTAGTCTGACCTGGCTGTGTCTGATCAAAGGTTGAGGCTAATGTACTACGTAGCTGCTCACCCATGGAGTAGAAGTCCTGAAGCAATATGGACTTTTTTATATATACTATTTTTAAATAGTATTGCTTAGTATTGCAATGCACTCTTGAAGTAGTCCTAACAAACCAGATCTACCTTTGGATTAATAAAGGCATTCTTAGATAAAGCACAAACAGAATGCCTGAGAGCTGCTTTTCACATCTGTAGATGAGATTAGTATTATGAACACAAAATACATAGAATGAAGTCTTATCTGTTTTGGCCTGTGGAAGATAGGAATACTCAGGATGCTATTAACAAACATAAAAGTACTTTTTATTCTTTTAAAATGCCATCAATAATTTTAAAATAAACATAGAATCCAATTTGGTTAGAAAGTTATTGGTTAGAAATAGAACTGTACATTGGTGTCTACTTGTGAATATTTGAAAGAAAAAATGTTTATGTCCAAAAACAAAGATGTTGTAGTTTAACTTGTATAGGACTTTATTGCCTGGTTTATCCCCTCTGAATATTATTGACTGGATATTCTGTTCCTGTGGAGAAGATGAAAGAATACAGGAATAAATCCTACCTAAAGTGACATCTCCTTGGGTTTGACAGCTAGAATAGCTGTTTTGCAGACTGTAGAGCCTTTCTCCTCCACTGAGGCCATCTTCGAAAAAAAAATATTTGAAGTAGAGGTCTTTCTGTTTTCTATTAATTTAAGTAAGCTTGTGTTTCTGAGCAGAGCTAAGCAGTAAACCTTCTATTTTAAACAGTTTGGGTATTACAAAATACAGCGATAAACAAAATAATGAGCAATGCTGGCTACAGCTAATTCAACATCTTAACCTTTGTTCATAAAATTCCTGACTGTGAGAGTGACTAGGGGAGAAAATGATTTTTGTGTTGCCAAGCTCCAGGTAACTGCTGGAAGATATTCTTCATTAATATTTAATAGATTTTTTTAAATAAATTGATTTTTTTTTTTTTAATGTGCTCATCCCCTCCCCCTTTGTTCACTTTCCTCAGACATTCTAGCAAATGAATTTACTTGCAGTGCTATTCATCATAATAGCCAATTTTTAGGAGGAAATTGCAAAGTACTTCTGGAAAGCAAATTCTGAATTCTAAGTACAATGATTCACAATAGAAACCTTCTCAAATTAATTTCTAGCTAGTGACCTGGAGGGTGACTTCTCAAGGGTTGATTAATGTAACACTTAGATTTATTTAAAGCTTCTGGCAAGAGTAAAATAAGAGACATTGTAATATTAATATCTTAGTTCCATCAGGAATGGCCTTTCAGCCCTGTTTTGGGTTTTCAATCTCCTCTTGCATCGGTGACTTCTTTGTGGAACTGATGGGAATAGGACAATTGCTGGCCAGTGAAGAGACAAGGTTGCCACTGACTGAGGTGATGCTACCTTCTATTCTTTCTGTAAAGAGGAGTGCAATTTCCTCTTCTAAGAACTATGTTAAAGGAGAATAAAAACGAGCTACTTTATAAATGCATGTCATAGTGGTGTTAGTGTTTGACCTATTTGTGAAAAATAGTCTTGGAAAAAAAGGCAATTTAGGAGGTTCTTGTTAGAGGATGAGGATAAATTGAATTCTAGTATTGAAGAAGCTGTAAAAACAGAAATTTAAAATAGAGATAGAGTATTTGGAACAGTGTGGTGGAGGGAACATTGCTGTCTTTCTGAACTGGAGTGTGGAAAGGTAGAGCAAAAAGAACAGGGTACTCCAATAACAGGCAAGGTCCACCAAGGACACACCTGAGGACAGGAGGGCGATCCAGGCTGACCTTGACAGGCTCAAGAAATGAGCGGATGAGAACCTGATGGTGTTTAACACTGAAAAATGCAAGATTCTCCACTTTGGGAGGAAAAACCTGCAGCATCCTTGTAGGCTCGGCAGTGCTATGCTGGTTAGCAGTACAGATGAAAGGGACTTGGGGGTCATGATTGACCACAAGATGAATATGAGCCTTCAATGTGATGCTGCAGCCAGTAAAGCAAGCAAAACACTGGCTTGCATCCATAGATGCTTCTCAAGCAAATCCCAGGATGTCATTCTCCCTTTGTACTCGGCCTGGTTAAGCCGCAGCTGAAGTACTGCACCCAGTTTTAGACTCCTCAATTCATAAAGGATGTGGAGAAGCTTGAGAGGGTGCAGAGGAGAGTCACACACATGATCAAGGGTCAGGAAAACAGACCTTACGATGACGGGCTGAGAGCTATGGGACTCTTCAGCCTGGAAAAGCACAGGGTCAGGGGCGATCTGATGGCCACCTATAAGTTTATCAGGGGTGTTCACCAGGATCTGGGGGGACAATTGTTCACCAGAGTGCCCCAAGGGATGACAAGGTCGAATGGTTATAAACTTCAGCAAGACTGTTTCAGGCTAGACATAAGGAAGAATTTCTTCACTGTCTGAGCCCCCAAGGTCTGGAATAGCCTGCCACTGGAGGTGGTTCAAGCACCTACATTGAATGCCTTCAAGAGAAATTTGGATGCTTATCTTACTGGGATCCTATGACTCCAGCTGACTTCCTGTCCCTTGGGCAGAGGGCTGGACTCAATGATCTTCCAAGGTCCCTTCCAGCCCTAATGTCTATGAAATCTAAGATCAAGGAATTTGGGGGTGGGGGAGGAAGACCCCTTGCTGCTGACCATGTCTTGATCCTTCTGTCCTAATTCTTTTATAGAGCTGACCTCTATAACAACTTTCCATTGTATCTGTTTGCCTGAGCCAGCAAGCCAAACTAAAGTCATGCATGCCCCAGTCTGTTTCAGTGCAAGCAGTCAAAGCAAGTACCTAGTGACAACTATACTATATATGTCTGTCAATACACACATTTACCAAAACAGCAGTGAAAGCAGTCCAAACAGATTTCCTTAAACCCCACAATATCACCTGGAGGGCAGGTAAAATTTAATCTTCCTCTGCAGGACCACGTTTTCTTGTCATTTACCCATAAAGACCCAGGTCTTTGTTCAGCCTCTGCCTCCGTGTGATAATCATTCATGTTACATCCAGGAAAGATAATGTAATTCATTCCTGGGTGTAGGCAGATGAATATTCCTTTCATAAATCGAGAGCCGCTCCTGGGAGAAATATTGGGGGCTGATTCTATCTGGGCATAACAAAGCTTACTTTGTCTTTTAAAAAATTCATAGCCTACAACACGATTGTTCATAGTTCTTAAAAACATTGGTGTCAGGAAATATTTGTATTCATTTGTGGCACATATGTGCATACATAAAGGCATAGAGCAGTGTATTATCCTTCATGAGTATTTGAGTCTATCCTGAAACAGCCAGTCAGAATTAACGAGGGAGTGGGACAGTTGCCTTCCAGAAAGTCAGAAAATTGTAGGCATGCCCCACCTTTATCATGATAAATGAAGTATGCAGTATTATGCTCTTCCCTTCCCCAAGAGTTGGAGAAAATAAGTCCTAATCAAGGCCTACAAAAGAGGGGTACTTCAGCTTTGAGGGGAGAACAGGTAAAATGAGGGCCAACCTTGGAGGCAAGATGTTGCCTGACTGGAGCTTGGGTGGACTTTACAGAGCAAATTACTTTCAGCCAGGTAAACCAGCTATTTATCAACATTTGAGAAGTACCACTGCAGTGTTCAGCCTTCAGAAGGCCTAGAGACAGACATTACACATAAATCGGTTTAAGTGATCAGAAACTGGTTTAAACCTGTAACAGAACAGATGTTCAGTACACATAAAGCAGTTTGAAAATGGCTGAAATCAGTTTCAGATCAACCTGGCTGAATGTATTATCAGACTTAACTGATTTGGGTCAAATCGACTTATGTAACGTCTGTCCCAGACCCCTTGCTGGTTTAAGTTAAATCGGAGTCCCCCAGAATCCCGGCATGCTCTCTGGGCTGGGCAGGGCTCTCTGTTGCATAGCAGGGCTGGCCCCTCCCCTCTGCTCCCTGGCTGAGATTTGCAGCTCTAACAGAGATTTGCAGGCACAGCAGGGTCTGCTGGCTTCCTTGTGTCCTATACCCCCTCACTGCTCAAGCAAGAAATCCACCCCAAAGGACCCTTGTCATGTGGTATGCTAGCTAATGCCAAGAGGTGTCTGTGTGTGTGTCTCTCTCTCTCCAATTTCACTGGGACAGGCAGGCAGGAAAAACAGGACTTTTGGAGCTAATCAACAGATCAGCCAGTAAGCTGTTTAAGAAGTTTGAACTAATGGAGAGAGGCCATTGTTTTGCTAACTGGGTGATAAAGACTCTTATCAGCTCCCAGCTGGTTTGCTTGCCTGTCAGTTTGCTGCAGACAGTATGACAATGTATGGAGGGAGACTGAAAATCTCCATATCATCAACAAATGCATTGCATAACACCCTTGCCTCAGAGTGCTAGCCCAGAGCTGGGGGCTGACAAAAGTCCCACCCCTTGAGCAGCCAGCAGGGAAAAGCCTGGGACTGTGCTGGCAGCCCTCCCTAATGAGAGAGTCCTGCCAGGGCCTAGCCACACCCCTCTCAGCTCAGCTCCCTGCAGAAGAGAAGGGAGAGCTGCTCTAGCGCCCCCCCCTCCCCTCCCCTCCCCCAGGCTTCTAGCCTAAGCCACTGCAGGCATGTGCCTGAACTTCCTCAGTCCAGAGAGAATGTCTGTCCAGTTTCCAACTGGTTCAGCTTAGCCAGGTTAGACTAACCTGCACAGATTGGATCAGTTCAGACTCAGACTTTTTGAATGCTGTCCCTAGCCAATAAGGTTGTAAGTAGGCATTTAACAAGGTCCTGCTTTAAAAAAAAAGTGAACTGCTTTTTGTATTTTAAGTGTGATAGCAGG
>NW_005841860.1:124337-126839 GCF_000455745.1 Alligator sinensis | reverse complement strand
GAATGTTGTTGAATATAATAGATTTCTCTTTGAGACCCAGCCTTTGATCATCATTCTTGGCTGAACTGGAATGTCTAAATTCATGAGGCTTAACTAGCAGAGTTCCGTCAGCACTCTTCTTCAAGGTTTAGGATGCAATTTCTGTTGTTGCTGCACTAATACTTCCTGATTTTTTGATCTAGTCCAGACTGCTGTGTTAGTTTATCTTCTGTTTGTCTCAGTTTTCACACCTGGAAAGAGGGTTTAATATTTCCTGTGCCTTGCCTTGTAAAATCTTTTTAGATTTCCAGGTGGACAGATGTCTATGGTATATACACCAAGTAAGACTGAAAGCCTCCGGACTCCAGATGGAATGCCAACTGGATACACGTGTGTTGTGGTTGGATGGAGATACCATATTATTCCTGTATAGAAAGTCGTTTGTTTGGTTGTTTTTTTAATGAAATGAAGTGACTTAACACTTGCAAATTTACAAAGGTTCAGATCCCCCTGGATAATTGTGGTATAAATTGAGCCTTTGGTGCACTGCCCTGGATAATTGAAATATAGACTAGAATGAAGAACAGACTGGATCCTTTTATTAACTGCCCTTGGCCATATGAAGAATAACGATAAACATCCTTTTAAAAAGAATCCAAAAGAGGATAAGTACATCATTTAATCATCATAATATACACCCTTCTAGATATTGTGATTTAAATGAGATAAATATTTGCATCCGGCTATTCAGTCTGCTACAAGTGTCTCCCTCTCTAATATTTAGAGCATACAAGGAAGCAAAGGGCAAAGAACAGCAGCAAGCTCATTTATCCAGTGTAGTACATACAGTTGCCGCAATCAAATAAAGCATGTTTATACTACCAACTGCATTTACACAGAGCACTTCAAGGCAAGTAATAAAAAAAAAAAAAGCCTTACAATTTTACAAACGGTTTTAGACCAGATTCAAAGCACCAGGTTTATTTTGATGGTAGAGCTGCCTCATCTTGCCACACACATGACTAATGGGTCATTCATTTGAAATAACATCTTAAGGAGCTATCAGATTGGAGAAAGCCAGATTGTAGCCTTGAACTGAATCCTGTGGTTACCTGAAAGACTGTGATATGAGTAACGCATAGTATGAAAGTTGTGAAGTGTTGATGTTTGAAAGGGAAACAGAATCTCAGCTGAAAAATTCTGTATGGTACACAACAGTTCCAAATTAAAAGTTGAAATGGACTGATTTTTGCACAGAACCACATATATACAGGAGAGGACCTTTTAAAATGTGTTCTTGGATACACAGTTTTAAAACAATATACTTTGACTTTATTGATCTGAAACCAATTTGCTATAGTTGTCTCTCAAATATAGCAACTTGCTGCCACTATAGGAATGCCTAAGAGTTGTAAGGATTCTGTGGCAGTACAGGAGTTCACATTTATCAGCAAAGATAAAGGTAAGGATCTGTTCTAAAAGCAAAGGCCTTTATCTCTGAAGCTAAAGCAGAATTTCAATTATGTGCAATGGTGTTAAGTTATCTTATCTTAGATTGTGCGCAAAAGGGTTTGCTAAACATTCAGCTTGAGGTCATTTACTGAGAATTGGGAACTTCTAAAATTCAGATTGCCTGTGCAGTATTAATTCCCTCCCCTTGCAACTGCCTTTATGATCATATAATGTGGAGACATAGACTGCTCTGCTCCTGAGGTTCCTCATCTGATCTCAGTCTTCTCCAACACCAGTCTCCTTTTCCAGACATTCTTACCCCTTACCCTTTACTTCCATCCCTGGTGTCCCCCACCCCAGCGGTTTTTCCCCTCTGAATTCAAGTAACATGCGTGAATTCTTGTTGCAGGCCACTTGGGTCAGTGGGGAAAGTATTGGGAACACAAGAAGAACATGGCTTCACAAATGCCTGGAGCAGCAATTGCAGAGTAAAGTCCTCCTTGGCTTTGGTGGGCCAGGGATGGAACTTGCCTGGTACAGCCAGCCTCTTCTGAGAATTTAAAGTGCCAGCCTCTAATAAATCTCTGCCCAGTATGTGTGAATTGAGAGCTCTCCTAGGTATGTAACTTGACAACTTTTACAGGGGTGTAGGTTGCAGCCGTGTTGGTCTAAGGACATAGGCAGACAAGGTTCTTTGGGTGAATCTAATATCTTTTATTAGACCAACTTAAATCGTTGGAAAACAATTATTAAGCAAGCTTTTGGGTTCAAAAACCCTTTGTCAGGCTAAGGAAGTTTCAGCAGTTGGTGTGTGCTCTTCCTGGATGGAATGAAAAGTAAAGAAGCCAGAGGCTGGGCTGCTATGCATACAAGACAGGCAGTCAGTGAAAATGTAGATTGAGGAGTCAATGGGTGAGAGACAGACGGGGGTGGGGGGGGAGAGAAGCCTCTGGCTTCTTTACTATTCATTCCATCCAGGAAGGGCACACACCAACTGCTGACACTTCCTTAGCCTGACGAAGGGTTTTTGAACCTGAAAGCTTGCTTAATAATTGTTTTCCAACTATTTAA
>NW_005841860.1:113534-123904 GCF_000455745.1 Alligator sinensis | reverse complement strand
GTTTTTCTTCTGTACTGCAGCAGTTCTTCACGTGGTATCCAGGTGGCTCTTTCAAACGTGCGATCTACCTCTCTGGAGGAGTGTCCTTGCTGGGTGAAATCCTTTTTAAGATTGGTGAGGTGGCAATCCTGGGTGTTCTCTTCAGTACAGATGCGGTGGTATCTGAGGGCTTGGCTGTATATCACTGCTTTTTTGGTGTGTTTCGGGTGATTGCTGGTTCTGTGCAGATATGTATGTTGGTCTGTGGGTTTCTTGTATAACGTGGTCTGTATTTTATCATTCTGGATACTGATCATCGTGTCTAAAAAGGAGATGTTGGTGCTGGAGTATTCTAGAGAAAGTTGGATGGAGGGATGGTGATTGCTGAATTTCTGATGGAACTCCATCAGAGATTGTAGGTTTTCAGTCCAAATGATAAAGATGTCATTGATATATCTTAAGTATAGCCAGGGTTTGATGGTGCAGTTCTTGAGGAAGTCTTCTTCCAAGTGGCTCATAAAAAGGTTGGCATACTGTGGGGCCATTTTGGTGCCCATAGCTGTTCCCATCATCTGGAGGAAGTGTTGATTATTAAAAGTGAAATTGTTGTGTGTGAGCACATACCAACTGCTGAAACTTCCTTAGCCTGACAAAGTGTTTTTGAACCCGAAAGCTTGCTTAATAATTGTTTTCCAACAATTTAAGTTGGTCTAATAAAATATATCAGATTCACCCAAAGAACCTTGTTTGACAACTTTTAGGCATTTTTTCCCATGGGAACACCAAACAGCACATCTTTGTTCAAATTTGAAGTTTCTGCTCCAAAGCATGGAAATTGTAGCTGTGAAACTTTAATACAACATATTTCTTTCTAATGCCATTTTAGGGAACAGTTGAACTGTTTTAACTGAAATGGTGTGTGTGTGTGGTATAGTATAGATAATATGACAGACACCTGGCATGAAGAAATTCTGCCCAAAAGGTTGAAGTTTGGCAGAATGTGAAGTAGGTATCTATACTATATTCTGGGCATGTTTTCATGAGATGCTTTACTGCGTAGTAAACATGTGCATCTACACATGCACATGCTTACTGCGCAGTAAACCTCACTAATCACAAGTAAATTTGCTACCTGCAAATACAAATAGCAAATTTACTTTTACTTTTACTTTTGATTAGTAACAGCACAGTAGTGCTTGAGTAGACACCTGACCGGGAGCAAATCTGCTCTTGGTCAGCTAGCCACCAAGGGGTGGTAGATTGCTCCCTGCCCCCAGGAGCTGCCTCCTGTCAGGACAGGCTCTGCTTCTGGAGCCCAGGTGGAGTTTATGTTCCCCTGCCCCAGCAGCTAAGAGCTCCAAGCCCCACCATTCCCCAATCGCGATCTTGATGCAGTGGGGCTGAGAGATCATTATCTCCCACTCTGCAGTTGTGAGGCTCAGGATGGGAGACCCCAGCCAGTTCCCCACCCAGCTCCATGCTCACGGAGCTGAGCAGGGAACAAGCTCCCCAGCCTGTTCCCTTCCCAGCTTCCCACTCATGTAGCTGCGTGGGGAACAAGCTCCCCAGGCTCCGCCCTGCAATCATGGTGCTGGGGCTGGGAACTCATAGATTCATAGATTGTAGAGTCAGAAAGGACCACAAAGGATCATCGTGTCCGACTCCGTCCCCCTGGCAGGAAAGAGGACCGAGGTCTGATGACCCTAGCCAGGTGACTATCTAGCCTCCTCTTGAAGACCTCCAAGTTAGGTGATAGTACCACCTCTCTTGGAAGCCCATTCCAGATTCTGGCCACCCTTACTGTAAAAAAAATTCTTCCTGATGTCTAACCTGAATCTACTCTCCACTAGTTTGCACCCATTATTCCTAGTTACTTCTAGGCTCTGGTAAATAGTGCATTGCCAATTCCCTGTTGTCCTCCCTTGATAAAATTATAGGTGGCTACAAGGTCTCCCCTCAGCCATTTCTTGTGAAGGCTGAAGGAATCCAGATCCCTCAATCTCCCCTCATAGGGTCTTTCACAGAGGTCACTAATCATGCAAGTGGCCCTCCTCTGAACCCTCTCCAGATTCTCCTTGTCCCTCTTGAAGTGCGGTGCCCAAAACTTGACACAGTACTCCAACTGCGGCCTGACTAATGTTGCATAGAGGGGGAGCATCACCTCCCTCTATCTGTTTGTCATGCATCTGCCAATGCACGACAAGGTGCAACTGGCCTTGTTGATGGCCTCATTACGCTGGCGGCTCATGTTCATCTTGGAGTCAGCTATGACTCCAAGATCCCTCTCAGTCGCTGAGCTACTGAGGAAGTCATCCCCCAACCTATAGGTGTACTGGGGATTCCTCCTCCCTGGGTGGAGTACCTTACATTTATCTTTGTTGAATTGCATCCTATTTCGTTCTGCCCATTGATCCAACCTGTCCAGATCGGCCTGGATCTGCTCCCTGCCCTCTGGTGTGTTAACTTTGCCCCATAACTTGGTATCATCTGTGAACTTGGAGAAGGTGCTCTCCACACCCTCATCCAAAAAGCTGATGAAGATATTAAATAACACCGGTCCAAGGACCAAACCCTGTAGGACCCCAATGCCCACCTCCTTCCAGACTGAGAATGACCCATCTACTCCCACTCTCTGGGTGCAGTCCCTAAGCCAGTTGGCCACCCATCTGACTGTGTAAGCATCCACTCTATAGCCTGCTAGCTTCCCTATTAAAATAGGATGTGAAACTGTGACAAATTCCTTCTTAAAATCCAGGTAGATGACATCAGCATCAGCTGCTGTGTTGAGGCAATGTGTGACCTCTGGTCATAAAAAGCTATAAGGTTTGTCAGGCAGGATCTACCTGGGACAAACCCATGCTGGTTTCCTTTCAGCATCATTTCCCCTGCTGGACCTTCACAAATGTGCTCTTTAATTATTTTTTCCAGTATTTTCCCAAGGATAGAAGTAAGACTGACCGGCCTAAAGTTACCCAGCTCATCCCTTCTCCCCTTGTTAAAAATGGGCACCACATTGGCCCTTTTCCAGTCCTCAGGGACCTGGCCAGAGCACCATGAGTACTCAAAGAGCTGTGCCAGTAGCTCAGCTATGACACTGGCCAATTTCTTCAGCACCCATGGATAGAGGTCATCTGGGCCAACTAACTTGTACCCATCCAGCCCTTCCAAGTGCTCCTTAACTTAAATCAGCACTAACCTTTGGCGGTCTGGTGCATTTTGGACATCTATTTATGTTCAGGGTGGGGGAATTGTCTTGGTTAGTACTTAGGAATACTGAAACAAACAACTCATTGAAGACCTCTACCTTTTTCCTTGCGCCAACCACCAATTGTCCTGATTTGTCCTGCAGGGGCCCAATGTTACTCTGCGCCTTCCTTTTGCTTGCTATGTATCTGTAGAAGGACTTTTTACTGTCCTTAATTGTTGTAGCCAGCCTAAGCTCCAGTCCTGCCTTGGCCTGCCTAACTGTTTCCCTGCAATAGCGTGCCAGGAAGGTATATTCCTCCTTGGTGGCTGCCCCCTGCTTCTACTGCCTATACATCTCTTTCTTTGCCCCCAGTCTTTTGTGGAGTTCTTTGTTCAGCCCGGGGGGGGGGGTGTTATCCAATTACCCCCTTTCCTGTGTAAGGGATAGACTCCTTTTGTGCCCCAAGGTTCACTCCCTTGAAACCTCCAACCCTCCTGGACCCCCATTTGGTCAATGCTCTTGAGTTCCGCCACCTCACTAACTAGCCTTCTAAGTTTACTAAAGTTGGCCCTTCTGAAGTCTAACATTTAGCCTCGCTGGATATTTTTCCCACCCTTCCCTGGATAGTGAACTCTACCAAGTGATGGTCACTACCAACTGTCCTGGTCAGAGGCAGGTCTCAGCCCCATGCTCCAATCAGTAATCAAAGCACGAGGTTTGGAAAGAGCTGCAGGGATGGGTAGTTCCCAGGCCCCTACCGCATCTGCCAGTGGGGCAGCTAGCAGCAAGCTAACTGCCCCACCAGCAGATTGAGGCAGGGGGCTGGGTCCTGCCCCTCCCCTGCAGCTCTTCCCAAGTCCTTTGGCCCTGATTGAGGAATCAGGACCAGGCACTCACTGCTGCTGGGGCAGGGGGACATTGACCCCACCCCAGCAGCAGGCAGCCCCTGGGAACAAGGTGTAATGCCCCATCCCCAGCCAGCAGATGGCTGTCTCCTAGCCCAGTGCTCCCTGCTAGCTCCTGGTCTAGCACCCAGAGGGAGCCTAGAGTCCCCCTGGTGGCAGCAGGAACCCATTTCAGGGCCCCAGGAAACAGGAGCAGTTTGCTACCATTAGCAGCAAATCTGCTCCCACTTCCCTGGATGTATAGATGCCTGCCCAGGAGCATTTACTCACAAATAGTTTACTCATGAGTAAACTGATCCCAGATCAAATGCACATGTAGGTGCACCCACTTAATACTTAATAGAAATACCTAAAAATAAGTCACAAATGGGTTTCCACCCCTTCACCCAATCCAGTGTACTATAGTCCTTTGTCCTCTTTATTCCAGTAATGAATACTATTGAATATAACACCTGATTGCTGGGAGGCATTGAGACTCTGTTCATTATCCCTCTTTTTCGGTTGTGCATTTTTTTTCCCCCACCTTTACTGTGTGATACTAGGAAAGGGCTCAACAGGTTATTTACTTTTACAGTGGGGGCCCAGGGAGAAAGAAGACCTGGCAACTCTGAAAAGAATAGGATCTTTTGCCTGAGCTTTTTGATATGAGGCGTGTCTGTAAGGAGTGACCTAGAAAACACTACCCAAGACAAAGCAAACAGAATGTTATGTGATGAATGCCCATCTGCAATGATAAGGAGGAGACAGTCTGAGATAAAGGGGGTTTGAAAACAAAAAGGAAAAAACAGGGAACTGGGTTAAAAGGGCTCATTAAAATACTAAAAATCACGCCCCTAGGCGGGGAAAAAGTATGCTAATGAAACATACATGTATGTAAATGAGATACATAGCTAAAACACAGGTATAGAGACATGCTCAGTAAAGAACTTCTTGCGTCACTCCTTACAACCAATCAGCAAACAAATACGCTGGTGAGAACTTGAAAACTCCTGTATAAAAGATGCTTAGTGGTAGTGATCTGGTGTGCTTGTTATGTGAAATTATTCCGCTTGCACCTTTTATTGCTAGCAATAAACCTTCTTTATACTTTCACCCCTGGTATCTTTATTGGCCTTTGCATACCGGGCACGATCCCAGACTTGAGCTGGGGCTCAACATGTCTAGGGGACTGAGTGATCACCCAATTCATTGCTTCTCTGAGTGGGTAGGTTATTCCACTATTATTCTAGTGTGACCCCAATGAAATAAGTAGATTGTGGGCCAGCTTCAAATGGGAATAATATGCAAGTGCATCACCTGATCCACTAGAATTAGTAATAACAGCACCCCCACGGGCCCATTATGCCTGGCACCATACAAACTGAGGGTGAAATGGCATCTGTCACTCCCTGGCTCTCCTGGATAGCAGCATAAATGGGAAGAGAGGTTTCTATGATAGTATTCTATTCCCCCTCTTATATACACATGTAGGGGGCACCAGCTCCCTTTCCACCATCTCCCAAGCTGTGAGATAATATTTACACAGTACCACCCAAGAGCTTACAGTTTCATCAACTGAGTACATGATACTGAACCCCACCCCCCGAACTGTGATGAAATATGGATTGTCTTCCTCTCTCTATCCAGGTGGAGAAATAGGATGCTTGAAAGATGGATAAGAAATTAGGGCTGTGCAAAGCTTTGGGTGGTGATTCAATTTGGAGGACATTCGGCCTGATTTTGGTGGCCGAATCTCCAAATCTGAATTGAATCAGGGAACCAATTAAAAGGTCTGAATCTATTTGAAGCTCTCCAAGTCTTTGGAAAAGATTCAAAGAGCTTTGATTCGGATAGTCCCTGGTGGCTGCAGCAGGGACCTGCAGCCAGACTTGGAACTGGTAAGTAGGGAGTGGAGGAGCTGGGGCTGGAGCGGGGGGGGGACCATGGGGGGACACCTGCCAGTGCCCAGCCCCTGCCTGCTGCCCCAGCTCCTGGCACTTTGAAAAAAAAAAAGACCCATTCACCGCATGCTGGTGGACAGGGTGGCGATCCTCCCTACTCCCCTGCTGCATGGGGGGGGCTCTCCCACGGGAGTCCAAAGTAGGCTTTAACGTTAAGAATAGTGAGCTGCAATTCAAGATAAGTAGATCTAGCTGGATTCTGTCCCTCCCCTCCAGCGTGCCCACCTCACCCCACAACTTGGTGTTGTCAGCGAATTTGAACAGTGTGCATTCCACACCCATATCGAGATCTCTGATAAAGATGTTGAACAGTACAGGCCCCAGGACCGAGCCCTGGGGGACTCTACTGCCCACATCCCTCCAGGTTGAAAATGACCCATCCACCACCGCTCTCTGGGTGTGACCATCTAGCCAGTTTGCCTCCCATCTGTGTAGGCTTCAATACTGCGGTCACTAAGTTTTTTTAAGAGAATGTGGTGGGAAACCATGTCAAAGGCCTTCTTAAAGTCCAGGAAGACAACATCTACCCTGACACCACCGTCCAGGGACTTTGTAACCTGATCATAAAAAGAAACTAGGTTAGTCAGGCAGGATCTGCCCTCAATGAATCCATGTTGGTTGCCCCTGAGCATTACCTCCCCTGCTGGGCCCTTGCAGATGTGCTCCTTGATCATTTTCTCAAAGGTCTTCCCAAGGACCGAGGTAAGACTGACTGGTCTATAATTGCCGTGGTCTTCCTTTCTCCGCTTTTTGTAAATGGGGACCACATTGGCCCTCTTCCAATCCTCTGGTACCTGGCCAGTGCCCCATGAGCACTCATAGTCATGCCAGGGGCACCGCTATGACCCCCACCAATTCCCTCAGCACCCTCAGGTGAAGAGCATCTGGACCTAGTGATTTAAACATGTCCAGCCCCTCCAGAAGTTCCCTAACTAGGTCATCCCTGACCCTAAGCATGGTGGTGCCTCCCCTGGGTCTGTCCACAGTTCTAGTGGGGCAGCTGTCCTGGTCCCTATTCAGGAATATGGAGGCAAATAATTCGTTAAAGAGGTCAGCTTTTTCGTTTGCTACAATCACCAGATTGCCAAGCCTATCCTGTAGGGGCCCCATGTTACCCAGTGCCTTCTCTTACTTCCTATGTATTTGAAAAAGGACTTTTTATTATCCTTAATTCTGGTTGCCAGCCCTAGCTCCATCTCTGCCTTGGCCTTCCTAACAGCCTCCTTGCAGTCCCAAGCAAGGAGTTGTAATCCTCCTTGGTGATAGCCCTTGCTTCCACTGTTTTGTACGCTTCCTTTTTTTGCCCTCAGACATCCCTAGATGCCTTTGCTGAGCCATGGGGACTTCTTAGCACTCCTGCCCCCCTTGGTGCACATTGGGACTGACTCCCTTTGAGCTCAGAGAATCATCTCCTTGAGGAACAACCACATCATCTAGTCTGACCTCCTGTATAACAGAGACCAGGTTACTTCCCTGAATTAATTCTTGTTTGAACAAGAGCTTGCCTCTTGGAGAAATATCTGGTATTGATTTAAAAAAAACAGGGGTGGACAATCTGTAACACCTCTTGGACTACGGAAGGACATCATTGTGTCATCGGAGAGACCATTTTCTCCTGGGACAAAACATGATCATTCAGATGTCCACATTCATTGTCCCTGGAAAAAACCCTAAAAAGGTTCACGGAATAAGAATTGCTAACAGTTTGTCCCAAGACATCAATCACAAAGTGAATCTGAATGGTTGTCCCAGGATTGCCTCATTGAATGAATAGCAGAAAAGCAGCAGTGCATTCAGCCACTCACTAAACCCTGACTGGAAGGGTGATGTGTACATGCTAATCCCATTACATTTTTTTTTGTGGAACAAACATAGGCACAAGCAGTCCTGGAACAAATACAACATCTGGTTCTAATTTCATTAAGTTGTTCCAATAGTTAGTTGCCCTCACTGTCAAAAACAAGTGTGTTATTTCTATTCAGCTAGTCTAGTTTCATGTTCCAGACTTGTAAGGCTCCTGCCCTGTAGCCTGGGTAACCAGGTGAGCTGTTTACACAGCTCAGTCAGGCTTTTGTCCTGCAGCCCTTGTAACTGGGTGAGGCTCATGTAACAACCAGTCAAGGCCAGCTGATGCCCAGCCCTTTCCCTCTTATCAATTCTGTGGCTGTATTTAAGGAACTCTACCACCTGGCTCAGTGCACAATTTACTGGTCTCCAGTCCCTGAGCAGCTCCTGTCCTGGAAGCTTCTGTGGCTTTCCTGGTTCCCAACCCTGCTTTTGGCTCGGTCCTGGGTTTTGGCCCTTGGATTTCTTTGCAGATCTGGCTCCAGATTCTGGTTTGGCTCTGCTATGGGACCTTGCCCTGAAGATTCTCCCTTGGATTTGGTAACTAAGTCTCTGATTCCTGGATCCTGACCCTGGCTTGATATTTGGTTCCTGGCTCTTGACTCTGACTGCCACCCCACCATGCTGTACCAATGAAGTTTGGTGCCTGGGGCAAAGCCCGCAGCAGCAGCCTGCCCTCGGCACCCCCACCCCCATGCTTGGCCCCACCCTTCCCCTGTCCCTGTGCCCCCCCCAACAAGTCTTTCGCAGCTCCGTTCCATGCCCCACCCTGGCTGGGAAGTGCCTGTTGGTGCCCCTTCACTTCAGCACCGGGGGTGGTCACCCTGCTTGCCCCCACCTTGCTATGGCACTGGCCACTCCTATAATCCCTGGTCCCACACCTGGCTGTACTTCTCACTCTGGTGAGAACTGGCCAGTGGTGACCTTCAGGGGTCTGTGCCCGAACTGGTGCTATTCAATATCTTTATCAATGATTTGGATGTGGGGGTGAAAATCTCGCTCGCCAAGTTTGTGGATGACACCTAGTTATGGGGGAGGGTGGTTATGCCAGAAGATAGGTTGCAGATGCAGGCAGACTTGGACAGACTGGAAAGTTGGACAGACTGGAACCAGATGAAGTTCAACACTCAGAAGCATAAGGTGCTCCATCTGGAAGCAAACAATTCCCATCATACTTACAGGCTCAGTGGCAACAATTTGACTTGCACCACAGCCAAAAGGGACCTAGGGGTAGTCATCGTCCATTGCATGAACATGAGCTGGCAGTGCAATGCTATGGCCAGCAAGGCAAACAACATGCTGGCGTCCATTAACCGATGCATCTCACGCAAAACTAAGGAAATGATACTCCCACGGTACTCCTCACTGGTGAGACTGCAGCTGGAGTACTGCATCCAGTTCTGGGTGCTGCACTTCAACAAGCATGTGGAAAAACTTGAGAGGGTCTGGAGAAGAGTCACCCATATGATCAGGGACTTGCAGACAAGCCATATCAGGAGAGGCTGAGGGACTTGGGCTTCTTTAACCTATAGAAGAGAAGGCTGAGAGGGGACTTGGTAGTGGCTTACAGCTGCATCGGGGAGTACATCAAGAACTTGGTGAACAGCTGTTCACCAGTGCACCTCTGGGAAAGACCAGAAGCACTGGATACAAACTCCTGGAAGGCTACTTCAGGCTCAATTCCAGGAAAAAATCCTTTACAGTGAGTGTGTCCAGACTATGGAATAAACTCTCTCCAGTGGTGGTGCAGTCACCTACCCTGGAAATCTTCAAAAGGAGACTGGACAGTCACCTCGCTGGGGTCACTTGACCCCAGCTGTCTTTTCCTGCCTAGTTCATAGGGACTGGACTCCATGATCTACAACATCTCTAATAATCTATGAATATACATATTAATCTGGATGTCTGGGGGAACCATGACAAGACTTCAGACATGCATTATTGAATTATAAGTCATGATATTAGAATCACTAAGTCTGTCAGTCAAGCATCTAGGCCTCTCTCCCCTCTATGGGTTTCATCAATCGTACAATCGTATTCTGAGGAAGGTGTTCTCAGACCTAGTATGGTCACAGGAACAAATACATTGAAATGTCTCACAAGCAGGATATTCCCTGTACCATGTTGTTCAATACTTTAAATTACCTTCAGGTTCATGTTAATTATTAGAAGTGATAAATTCTTGTATTGGAATTTGCAGAGTATTATAAAAAATGTATTACCTTTCCCCCTTCTGAGGGATTATGTTCAGTTTCGTATTTCTTGGAATTCACTTCACCAAAACTGCTGTTAGTTATTCACATATTCGCTTTAGAAGCATGTGCTAAAGTGATTTTTAGCAATCATATGTGCCACACTTTACATTTTAAAACATGATATTCTGATTCTAAAATCAGTATAAAAAAATGTTTTGACTTGTGGTGTTTGTGTATATGTTAAAGAAGCTGATGATTTTACCCGTATGTATCTTATATGTTGAATATATGGGAGGTGTTTTTCTTAGTTTGTTGGGGG
>NW_005841860.1:111350-113448 GCF_000455745.1 Alligator sinensis | reverse complement strand
TTTTGCGGGGGTGGGGCTTGTGTATTGCATATTGTCCAAACAGGATGAAATTTAACCAGGGTGGCAGGGGGGGGCACACTGATTTTATGTCACACCTCTTAACAAGTTTTCATCTGTTGTCCTCTGGTGATATGTCCAAGTAGATTTTGAAATTGAGCTACAACCTGGGTGCTCTCCAAAGGAAAACCTATTTCAGACCCACATCAAATATATCAAGTGAGATGATTGCTTGCCAGCATGCAATATCATCATCTCACTTCCAGGGAAGTTTACATTTGTTAAGTCTGTCAGAG
The DNA here is from genome assembly GCF_000455745.1 of Alligator sinensis. Lineage (NCBI taxonomy): Eukaryota > Metazoa > Chordata > Crocodylia > Alligatoridae > Alligator > Alligator sinensis. The sequence continues at coordinate 113,155 of NW_005841860.1, read as the reverse complement.
CTACACATTCTGATCAGTTTCATTTTATCTTCAGAAACAGACCCATCATTCTCCAACCTTGTGCGAGAACTAATAAAAAAAATGCCATATCTCCAAGCTAGAGTTGCTGCCATTTCTAAAAGAGAAGAGAAAATTATAACTGCCCTGTGCCCTTCTTACCCTTCTACCAGAACATCAATCTGTATAAAATGAAAAAGAATTTGGAGTGATAGTAAAGGTGAATTTTACACGCATTCACTGTGAGTTTTCATAAAATGTCCAACACTCAAATCATGGTTCATGTGGGGTACAGAGCAGTATCACATATCTTAGACTTCAGATGGATGATGATTAATAAAGGTAGAAGACATTGTTGCACGATGTCTCTTAAAAAGTATAAATCTCTCATCAATTAGCAGGTCAAGGTTGTATTAGTCACTGTTCACATTTTCAGTGGAAAACAGTGCTTTGTGACCATTGTAAATTTCTGACAGTTGATTGCAACTCATGGTTACATAGTGTGGACACTTGGACAACCCTAAAAAAACAGGTTACTATGAAGTCCGATCATTAAATTGGAAAGATATAATGAAGGAATCAGTACTTCAGTGAAAAGTAAAATTGTGAATTAACTGTCTTTATCTTAGTGTGTAGGAAAAACACAAACGGACCAATCAAACAGTTCAAGGTTGAGCACTACTGCAAATGCTGAATAGTTTAGAAGCTACCCGTTTGTCAACAATAGATTTTCTTTATATAACCTATGTTATTAACCTAGCAATGGTTACCATGGGCTGAAGTAACAACATTTAAATTCACCTGGGTCTGCTTTTCAAATTCTTTAGTCTGAGAATGTTCAGATGTGCTGTTTTGGTTGATGTTTTTCCCTAGATAAATGATGTATTGCTAAAGCCTAGGGTCTTAAAAAGCAACCTGCAGGAGTTAGACACCCAATGACCATTGATTTCATCATGCCCCTTTTGAAAACTCCAGCCAAAACCACAATAATTCCTCATAGTCTGTTTTGAACAACATTAATTTGGGATCACTGAACCAGAGATCAAGGGAATCTTTCTTTGGTAAATAGTGCGAGATGCACTTACGCAGTTATTCAATACAGTAGTTTGGGTTTAGTCTACTTCCTTGAGGTATGGCACTATTTGCAAAGGACAAATATTAAATGTCCTCTGCTTGTTGTTAGGCCAGAGATGTTCACTGTACAAGACCTGCTAGAGGTTTTTAATCAGTCAGCCCATCTTTAAATCCAGTTCCTTCCTGAATGGTGAATGCCATAAAGGAAAAATTGTTAAGTTGTGAAAGAAGAGGGTAGGAAAGATACCAGATGTAGGTATGGTATGTAGCAGAGGAGAAATGCTGTGGGAGGAAATAAAACTAGAATCTTAAACTTGATAGCTAACTGAATTATTTCTCTGTAATAATGGTAAAGGGATCAAATTTCATATTTACTCTTTTATAAATAAAACTTTATTAAACAGATACTTTAGGAAATGTATAATCTATTTTTAGTTTACATTATAGCTATCTCTAACCTCTTCTGATGCATTTACGGCCATCTCTAGGGCAGACATAAGGGTGGTATGATTATAATATCTATTAATTATGTATTGACCCTATATAGATAATGTTATAAATAAAGGAGTAGGAGAACATGGAAGAAATGTGGAGCCTGACAGACAGAGATGCTTTTGGAATGAGTTGTAATAGTTTACATAGACAAGCAGGAAGAATAGCTTCAAGGGAGTTACAGGGAAAAATATACCATATTTACTCAAATGCTAGATGAGGTTTTCCCCACTCCGCCAACT
>NW_005841860.1:66269-111319 GCF_000455745.1 Alligator sinensis | reverse complement strand
GGGAAAGAAGCCCCTCATCTTATAATTGCACACAAGGAAATTTCACTGAATGCATTTCATTTCATTAAGCTGCTGCCAAAAGCAGCATGTACTCAGCCATGGAAACCAACTATGAAGTTGATTAAATGCAGCCACCACCGAGCATGACTGTAAAAGACATGGCCCATATGGGGCAAACATACTGATGGGAACCTTTTTTTTTTTGTGGCTTTTAAAAGAAAAATGGGCAATTGTTCCCCCAGGAGAAAACAAGCACTGGGCTTAGAGGTGCTGCAATACCAGACCAGCACACAGAGTGGTAAGAGCAATTTCCAACCTCCCCCTCCCCTGATGCCAAAATGCTGATGAGAAGCTTTTTTAAAAATTATTATTATTAGAAAACAACTAAAAGAAACTATACTAACACAAAACTTGACAATTCCACTACAACAACTTACCTTGTTGTTGTTACACCCCTTTGCACCTTTTGGAAGAAATATCGCCATTCTTCTTTCCTCCATCTCTTCTCTTCCTTCTTTCCCATCTCATCTGCATTTTGATCCACACAGTATTTAATTTCATAGATTGCCAACTCCACACACTCTTTTCTGGTGAAAGCCAGCCCCTTGACAAACAGCGGGTGTCTCTCCTACCATATCGCTGCTGTCACACAATGTAGTAAAACTAGAACCTTAGTCTCCAATGTCTTAGTCTCCAATGTCTCCAGTCCTTTGGGCATTAACCCATACAATGCCATTTCATATGTTGAGTCACAGTTAATATTGATTGCACTGAAATTGATGCCTCCCATGCCTCTTGCACAAAAGAGCAGTCCCAAAATACATGCAGTACAGATTCTTCAGCCCACATCCCTCTCTTGGGCATGCTGCCAATTTTACTAAATCCCATTTATGCTGAATGCCTCATACAGAAAGAATATGCGATAGCATCATCCATTTGATATCCATATGTTCCCTTTTCAATTTGTTATCTGTCACTTCTTTCCATACATTTGCCACCTGTCCTTCCATCATATCCTGAACTATTGTTATCATATCTTACTTTCTTTATCATATTAATCACCTTCTTGTGGTCTTTCATTCACTCTAATCCGACTCCCTCTAGCTTATTTACTCTTAAGAAACTCTCCATTTTTACATAGTGGGACAGTGGTTGCCATGCCCAAGGTTTTTTTGAATCACCCCTGTACATGCCCCATCTTAACATTCTTCCTGCCGGGTAATGGCAGAAACATGCCATCTTCCCCACCCCCTCCACTGCTTCTTTACAGAACATGCATATAAAATAAATATACACAAGCCTGGCATTACCCAACCTCCTAATTCCCTAGTTTTAGATAGCTCAGTTTTGGATATGCTTTCTCTTTTGCTTCCCCCCAAAAAACCCACATATCTGCCTTTGTGCCCTCTTTATCTGCTGCAACAGTGGTGTCTACACCATTCTCATGAAAAGGATAACTGGCAAGAGTACCGTTTTCACCACAGCCATTTTACCCTTGAAAGATAACATTCTCCCACTCTGTGCTTCCAAGCTCTGCCTCCCTCTTGCCTCTAACTTTTCTCATGCCTTTGTTCCTTTCCCTCTAGCATCTACTGGGGTTCCAAAGATCTTGGTTACACTCTCTACCACCTGCAGCCCAAACTTCTGTAAATTTTCCTGGTTCCCCACACCCATCAATGTACTTTTCATCCTATTTAATTTTGCCCCTGATACTTCACCATAATCCTCAGTGGCCACATCTACACGAGATGCTGCCTGAACAGTAGCTCGTTACTACTGCACAGTAGCTTGCATGACACGAAGCATTTGACACAACACTACCGCACAGTAGTAATGAGCTACTGTGCAGTCGACTTGCTGCTTTACTGTATGACACTTTGACCCATGTGATCATATTCGCAGGGAATCCCATCCTTCCCATTACCTCAAACATGAAATCATGTTCAACTCCATCATAAGCTTTTTACAAGTCTAAATTCATTATTACCATGTTTCTTTTCCTCTCTTGCACATCCAATATGACATCTCTCATTATCCACAGGATCTGGCATATCCTCCTCAGGAACAGCACACATTTGTTCTTCTTGTATCACATCTGCAAAATAGTCACACATTCTTTTGGTCAGCACTTTTGTCATCAATTTCTAGTTTACATTTAAAAGCGTCATTGGCCTCCAGTTTCCTAATGTATCTTCCTTTTCCTTCTTAAATATCAAAATGACCACATCTTCTGCAAAATCTTCCCCTATCTTCCCACCCTCCATTATTTCCCTGTATGTCTCTATTATATCTGTCCCCAGCCATTGCCAATTTTTTTCATAGAATTCCACCAGAAATCCATCTCTTCCCGGTGCCTTCCCTCTCTTCCAAACTTTTAAACTGTCCTCCCCATCTCTCATACTAATTTCCCCAGTTTTTGTTTCTATCCATCTTCTGTTCCTTCCTTTATCCCTTCAAGGAACACCTTCATTTTTCTTCCACCCACTCCTCTTCTTTTATGCTGATCTTTATAAAATTCTGTCACTGCATCTAAAACCTTCACCCTTTCCTACTTGAATTCCTTTTTCAGTTCTTACTGCTTTCAGTTCCCTCCTTCTTTTCCTCAATTCCACCAAAAAATGCTTACTTCATCCTTCTCCCTTCTCCACCCAAGGTGCTCTGGTCATAAAGATTTTCTTTTTCATTTTCCTTTTGAACCATTCCTCAGTCCATCACTTTGCCTACCAGTTCTTCCTTAATTTGTACTCCTCTTACAGCCTCCTTTAATAATTCCTGTGTCCTTGCCTGTAGATCTTCTAGCTCTTCCACCCTCTTTTTCACTTCTCTTTGACCAATATTTCTAAAAAAATTCTTTTGTTCTTCTCGTGATCATTGTCCACCATTCACAGATGCTTTTGTAATCTCTCTTCAGTGTTCTCCATCCTTTATACAGTTCCACATATTCTTGACATGTCTTCTCATCTTACAATAATTAACAATTTAATTTCCACATCCCTTTCCCTCTGCCTTCTTTTTTATCTAAACTCACTTCCATTTTCAACATCTGGTGATCACTGAAGGTCACATCTAAGATCTTCTTGTTTCCTATCCCCAGCCCATTTGATGTTAATACAAAATCAGTCCTCAACACCTGTCTCCCACTGAGTTCCATCCTCATAATCACTTTCTCACCAGCCTATACATCCTTTAAAACTCCTTCTTTTATTACATTAGTCAGTACTTTTGATGTGCTGTCTAGTTCTCCCTCCCTTCTGTCCTCTTTCCTATTTCCCTCCTCAATAATGTAATTGAAATCCCACACCAGAATTCCCTGCCTACCTCCACCTACATACACCCCTAATTTCTTAAACAGGGCAATTCTTCCTTCTCTTTTGAGATGGACCACAGCCATCGCTGCTTTAAATGTCCCTCTTCTCTGCAAATAACATGCTTCAGTACTTCCTGGCATTCCACTGCCCTGTACCCTTTCCCTTCACAACTGTAGCATATTGTGTACTGGCAGTATACACCTGTCTGAAATGCATTGTAAACCCTTAGTGTGGCCCTACTTGGATTACTGACAGTAAGTGTATTATTCACCAGGACTCCTGTCATCCGCCCTCATTACCACTCAAGCTCTCCATGACCCTGTCCATATACCATATTTGTCATGTATCTTCCAAACATACATAACTTTTTGTACATAATTCTTCAACCATTTGTTTGTCTCCCCCATATTAAGCATATCTATGTACATTTGAATAATTTATTTCCCTTTCTTTTGTCTTTTCTCCCACAATAAATCTTATCCTCTTAAGTCTCTCTCACCTACTGCTGCATACATTTTTTCCAAAAATCCTCATAACTTTCTCAGCTCAAAGTTGAAATTTCCCAAGTTTTCTGGTTAGGAGAGGTGGCAAGTCTATTCAAAAGTTCCTTTTTAATATCCCAAACTTCAAACAATATTTTCTCTATAAATTCATATCTACTTGTCCAATTTTTCTGTTATCCTTCCCCTGTTAATACTGCTTTTATTCTCAGATGTAGATTACCTGCCACTCCCTCTCTCACTTCTTCCCATCTCCTTTCTCTTTGTGGGTCTTGCGTATTCCTCCCAGTAGTCTTCTTCCATTCAGTCACTGTTTCCTTCCACAATTTTCTGTTCTGTCCTCCTGTCCTTTTCTTCTTCTGTCCTTCCTGCCAGCTGGACTCTTCCCTCATTGCTTCCTTCAATAAAGCCTTCTCAGAAACTGCTGATCCCCCACCACACCTTTCTCTCCTACCTTCTTTCATCCCTTCTTCCCCGCCTTCATCCAACCTCCATCAGACTCTTGATCTTCTCATCTCTTGATTTGCTTTTCCTTCTATAACTGCCAGTCTCCTCTCCAAAACCACTGCCGATGCTGTTTCAGGCTCCAAGAACTCCTCCTCCTCCATCCCAGCACTCTGTCACTATCCCTCCCCCCGCTGGTGCTCCTGGCATCTATCAAGGCAGTAAACTGGGCCTCTGCCTGGCCACTTCACTACACTTGATTTTAGCCAAGAAGCAACCAATAAGCTATGCTGCTGATAGGCTAGACTAACCTATCCTTATGGTAGTTTCCCATCTCAATAAGATATATGGTAGTGCCCATTAAACAAAGTCTTCGTCATCCCCAACTCCTTTCCAACTCATGTTCACCCAGAATCCCTCTGTTGCCCCTCTTTCAGCACCCCATGAGGTGAAGCCGGACCAGGTTGCCCTGTGCCTCATCTGTATATAGATTTTTGGAGCACCTCGGGACCTGTGACAAGAACCCTCGGTTCCAGTCATGAGCAGGGGCTAATTAGCACATGGATCTCTGGAGCACACCCACATACTAAGCAGTACTGAGTTGTGGGGTCACAGTGATTTGAAATGCTGTTGACCCTCATGGTGCCCAAGCACAATGAACTATGTGCTAAATCATGAGACTTTGACTTTTGACTAATATCATGCATAGTTTGTAGTACATATAATTAGGTGGCAAAGTGGCTGCTCAAAACTGGGCACATCTACGTGAGATGCTGACTACTGCTGCAGTAGCCTGATACTACTGCACAGTACCATCATGTGGCAAAAACCATGATGCAACGCTACTGCTCAGTAGTATTAGGCTACAGCACAGTAGCATCACAAAAAAGGCATATGCTGGTGCTACTGAGCAGTAACCCAGGTTACTATGCATTTATTTAGTATTTGCTTATACAAGTACAAAATAATGCACAGTAACCACTGTACAGTACCATCTCGTGTAGATGTGGCCACTGTGTTTATGGAGTACTGGTGCTAAAACTTGCAGCAGTTTCAAAAAAAGGTAACGCACATCAATTCTGGAAAAACTAAGTGAATTGGTACTATATGTAAATTGCTACAACCATGTTTAATTTCAAAATTATTGTTTTTATGTTTGATCCTCATTTTCTTGTGCTCAGGGAGAGAGGTCTGACAGTAAGGAGAGGGGGAGAGGTTACCAAGGGAAAAAGTAGGAAAGCATAGAGCAAAGAGCTACCTAACACCCACATTTATTTTCCTTGCTGTAGCAGTAGGAGGGGAAGAAATTCAAGGCAACCCTTCAGTATTTAGATTTGATACCTGGAAAATTATAACAAATTTATACATTTTCCTTATATAGAATCTAATTATTCTGGCTCATCTTATAATCAAGTTCATCTTCTATTCTATTAAATATGGTACATCTTAGAGGTAACAAAATACAAATAAGATGGTAAAAAGTAAAGTGTCAATTTTTCTAAAAATGTCAGTTACTTTAAATGGCTCTAAAAACAAGAGCATAGCAAAGATAAAAACAATTAAAAACTACCCCAAGATTATAGGCAGAAGTTTCAGTCATTTTGATAAATGATTTTGTTTTGATGATTAGTAGAAAATCAGAGACTGAAGAATTAAAGTGGAAATAGAGACCAGTGTTAAACATGTTAAATTTAAGAAACTTCTGACATCTACTGAGAAGCAGTAGAAAAATAATGAGAAGCCAGTGGAATGAAACGAAAAAGAAGAGCTGTCATCTGCATATAAATGATAGCTGAAGTCTAAATATGTGTTGACAAACCACTAGAAGCAATGCCTGGAGGTGTTGTTCACCTAAGAACCACTACTGGTGCTGTTCAGTACACCTCTCAAGTGGCTGAAAAAATCACTATGTTATCACATCCCAGTTACTCTCATGTCAACTTTTATTGCCATATGCACTTTCATACAACATTCTTTTTAAAAAATGCTTTGAAGAAAAGTATTGAAAAACTTTTTTCACTTGTTCTATTGACTAGTTCCACGCCTCATACACATGCCTGGGAGCGATCACTTTTACCAGAGATTGGCAAGGATAGGGCATGCCAAAAAGCCTAGCTTATGGTAACTGAAAACCCTCCATATACTCCTTTCTGTCCCTTCTGCTCTGTTCCCCAAGCAATTCTGTTCTTTCTCATGTCTAAGCAATGCTACACAAATGTGTTTATTCTGCCTGGAGACTCTCTGTCTGCCCATGGTGTTACAATACCAGCCATCAGAAAAGCAGTTTCTTCAATTGTTAATGTAATGAGGTGAATTAGACAAAATACTGGCAGCTCTGGAAGAATGTGCTAGACCTGCTGGATGTTAGATGTTTGGTTTGCTGTTATTAGGGTCTTTTAGGGGTTAGGTATTGTGAGTGGGACACTTGCCTGCCATGCAAGTGAGCATAAGAAACTGCTTGGCTGAATGTAACTGACAAACAGCTAGCTACTGGGCCTTAACACGGATGCCAGGCTGACCTAGACAAAAGTTTAAAAGGCAAATGGCCAGCAACCAAGGAAGTAAACTAACAGAGAGTGGAAAGCAGGGGAATTCTGGGGAGTGGGGAGGAAGGGGCCTTATCCCTTAAGACTAGCACCTGAGGCAACTGTGCATATGACATAAAGAGTGGACCAGATGGCAAAGTCCAGTAAATGCAAAACCAAACGGGACATTTATTAACCTTGAGAGGGTATCTGATGAAACCTTGGTACGTATGAAACATCAACCACTTGCGATCATGGAAGAAAAGGTTCAAGGGCTAGAGGTGCAGCTGGTGACAACAATGGAGTTCAGAAAGGGATTAAATGACATGATCAAGGAGAAGAGGTTTTACTTCAAACCCATGGGGCATGTCCAGGTGAGCACACACATGCCTCTTGCAGTGTCTCAAAGCCCTTTGAGACGCTACAAGAAGCACATGCAGGAAGAAAAAATAATGCTCCCAGCAAAATTAGACCACTGGATATTCAGGGGTCAAAACATACACTGGGCAAAAAAAGCAGGGCAGGGTGCCCTGAGGCAACGGAGGCTTGGGTCTTCCGCAGAGCCACTCTGGCAGGCAGCCAGAGCGTCTCTAAGGCTGGTCCTCACCCTGGTGCTGAAACATACTGCCTGCCCACGCAGGGCAGGAAGCGTGTCATCTGCACGGAGCTGGACCCGGGCTCCATGCTGGTAAGTAGGGGGTGGGGAGCTGTAGGTTCCATGGGGGGACCCTCACTGGCCCCATTTCTCACCTGCTCTCCCAGCCCCCTCAATGGCTGCCCTACTCGGCACCATCTGCAACCTGATGCCCCAGCCCCTTCAATGGCTGCCCTACTCGGTACCATCTGCAGCCTGATCCCCCAGCCCCCTCAAAGGCTGCCCCACCTGGCGCCAGCCTCCCGGCACTTAAAAGTCCCTCCATCACTGGCTGTAGCAGCAGTCATCGGAGCCTCTGGAGCCTTGTGGCAGAGCCCCCTCCCCCCTACACATGCTGCGTGGGGCAGCAGAGATCAGTGGGGATTGGCCTTGAGTACGTGGCACCCGTGCTGCTGCTTTCAGATTGCACAGATGCAGCATGGCTCAGCAGGGTGCCACATGGCACCCTGCACTGTCTGATAGTGTAGGGCTGCGCAGGGGGCTCTGCCATGAGGCCCCAGAGGCTCTGATGGCTGCTTCTAAAGCTGGTGAGTGTGGGACTTTCTTCTTTTTTTTTTCCAAGTGCCAGGATGCTAGGGCTGGGCAGGACAGCCATCAGAGGGGCTGGGGGAGTGGATGGGGGAGGGGGCCAGGAGGGACAGTGATTCGGGGGGACTGGGGGAGTGGGCGGGGGCTGGGGCTGGGCAGGAGGCACACGGGCCCTGTTGGAGGGGGCTGTCCATGAGTTGTGCAGGGGCACTGCACCCTGCAGGGGGCAGGGGACCCATGCCTTCTGAGCAGCCCCCCACAATCTCCCCACACATACCCCTCTTTGCATGCCCTTTCTGCAAACCCTACATCCCCTCAGCATACACCATGTGTGCTCAGCTGCCAGACAGGATGAGACCTGCTGGCAGGAGCTGTGGCTTCAGGGGCAGCTGTCCCCACGTCCTGGTTAGTGAAGGCATCAGGGAGAGCTCTAACTGCTCTATGATAAGAAAACGAAAGGCAAACAGCAAAACATACAGATATTTAGAATTCATTTTATTATGATGATAGAGACAGTGGTAGGCTTTAACACTGTAGATATATCAATAAAACATTTCCCAGTCTTGGGGCCACATGCTGTCACAGGTGGCAGTAGGTCACAGCCAGGCAGCAGCCCCCACTGCCAGGCTGCTGCAGTAGGTAGAGGGTACAGGGGACTCTCAGGGCTGCTTCAGCAGTCCAGCTGGCACAAGAGGTAGTGTCCACAGTTACCAATTGGCTGGGCCCCAGAAGCTCCTCAGAGCAAGTAGCCCTGAGCTACTTGCCAGGGCAGGCTTTTGTACTGATGAGGATAGGACAGGGCAACTTTATACTGCTGGGGACAGCACAGGTGCTGGCCCCAGGCTCTAGCTCCCCCTGGCTACAGATCCAGGAGGAGCCAGGCAGGGTAATTTTGCCCCAAGTGGCATAACTTGCACCACACCAAAGTGCATGTCCAGGCATGTGCACTGAGGCAAAAAGCCCTGGCTCAAATTAGCACTGCTTCTATTTGAGCTGCTGCAAGCACACATGCCTGCATGTGTGGACTGACCCATGGTGTTAGATTTGGAAGTGGGCAAAGATCTGTAACCCTACTAGCCAAGCAAAGGCTAATGGAAATTGTGTTTTTGTGGGCATGGGTGACATCTTGGAGGTCTGAAAGTGTAGGGGCAAAATAATAATTTCTAAAAAGTCAAGCTGAGTTAAACTTTGCAAAAGAAATTAAAACAAATGGTCACAGAATCTTTAGCTGTATAAATAAAGAGAGAAAACATATAAGAAGGGAGGTTGCTATGCAGTGAGGATATGGTGGAGAGTAAAGATAATATAGGCATGGCCCTAACCAAATGGATTTAGACAGTTCTTTTGGGCAGGTGGATAATGTAAAGGAAGATGTGGAAATTAATATTGTCACATCTGGGATGGCAACAAAACTAAACAAATAACACCACATTCATTCAAATAATAGGGATCAAGCATTCTAAAACATTGAAAGGATTAGCATATGAAGCGGTAAGTCTGGTGGATAGGAAGGATTTTTAATGACTCTAGGAAATGGAGCACTGAACCATACAGCTGAACGGTAGCAAATGTAAAACTTAAATTTCAGAAAAGGGGAGATTAGGGAACAGTGGGGGCAACTATACTTCACTGACATGCAAGGATTTTGAACAAAATTTTGAAGGAAAGAATTATTAAAGATATGACTATGAACAGAAAATTAAATTAAATTGACAGATAGGTTTACCAAAGATAGAATGTGACAGACTGTACTGATAACTTCCTTTGATAAGAGATTTGATTTTCTAGCCAAGGGAAGTGGAATTAATCAGCTTGCATTTCTGTAAAGTATTTAATACAATGCTACATGGGAAATTATTAAGATGAAGAAGGTGAGGATTAGTCGAAGAACTGTAAGGTGTGTAAAGATGTATCTAAAGGAAAGGTGATAACGCACTGTGCCAATAGAAGTACTATTGGGCTGGACATAGGTACTAGCATATTCTCACAAATCAGCCTTGGGATAGACTTTATTAAATATACTAGCCAATTGCCCGCCAAGAATGATGCAGAGGCAGAGCCAGGACGAAGCAGCACCACCCAATGCCCCGTGCTGCCGCTGCTCTGCTTCTGACCCCATGGGCCCCCCTCACTCTCCTCACATCTGGCTCCATGCACCCACCCCTCGCCCCCTGCTCCTGTCATGGTGGTGCCGCCTCCCTCTGTCTCTGTCTCGCCCCGCCCCCTCTTCTTGTCTAGCCCTGTTTCCCCCCACTCTCCCCAATCCCTCGCATCAAATCTGGGCCTGTTTTCCTCCCCTCCCCCTCTGTCCCCCTCTGCCTCCAACGAGCAGGGCTGCAGCAGGAGGGTAAGGCCAGCAATCATGGCAGTGCTTCTGTCTGTGCAGAGCACTCTGGTTGTTTCAGTAACTACTGTGGTTGGCTGCCGAGACAGCGAATCACAGTATGAATAAATTGTTACAGACAGACAGACAGACTAAGGCTTTTATAATATTAGAATTCATTGATAACTTTAGCACATAAAGTAGGAGCATGGCAATATATGAGCTACTACTGATATGAAGCTGGGAATCATTATCAATATGGACAAAGATTAGAATATCAGACAGGGTGGAAGTGATAGAAATAGGATGGAATGAAACAATACAGTGTGAAGTGGTATAGGTGGGGATTAACCACAAGAACTGCTGTAAACTAAGTGCTCATCTGTTGGACACATCTGTGGAAGAGAGAGTCCCTGGTGTACTAGTTGAGAGGGAGGCTGGGACTTTGGCCTCTGTGTAAGCTTGAGAAACGAAGTGTAGGCATTTGCCAGCATGGCTAAGTCACAGCCATGTTGAAGAATCCTGTCTAAACATTGTTAGAAGTGGGCAAAATGTTGTCAGCTGCATGGAATTACCTACACCCCAACAGCAGAGTAACTATTGTGATACAATTGTCAAAAAAGGCAAATGCAAGTCTAGGATGTTGCAGGTGAAATATTTCCAGGAAAAAATAGGGCAGCACTACACTAATTGCTTTGTAAAAAGCCCTAAGAAGCTATTATCCTAAATCGTGTGTTTTAGACAAACATATGCAAGAAAGACTCATTCAAAATGGAGCAAACACTAGACAGGCCAATAACATACTGAAGTGTCGCCTACTACGAGTGTTGCTTGAAAGTCAAGGGAAGTGATTTTTTTTTTCCAGTTATGGACACTGCATTTCAAGAAAGATATATACAGATTGGAAAGAGTTCAGCAGAGAGAAACAAAAATGATGAAAGGTCTAGGGCACATGACAAGGAAAGGGTAGAAGAACTGTAATTGTTTAATCTGGAGTAGAGAAGGCTGGTTATAGAGAGGATGGCAATAGACTATTCTCAGATCCCCCAAGGAATAGGACAAAGGATAATGGTCTCAAAAGAAATTTAGGTTGGATATTAAAAAGAGCCTTTTCGCTATGATTGTGGTTAAGAGCTGCACCACACCACTTGATACAAGTGTGTCAAACCTATGGCCCATGGGTCAGATCTGGCCCACAGAACCTCTCTATCCAGCCCACAGGCAGGTATCGCAAGTTGGAAGGCATGGCCTGCCATGGAATCTGGGGCCCTTGGGCCCTGCTGGCCAGGGCCATCAGTAGCAACCATGGCTCACTGCTGCTGTGCCTGAACTTGCTTCCCCAGATCCTTTGCTGTTGCCTCTGGACCCTTCACTATCACCACCACCCAGAGCCCCTATCACTGTTACTGCATCAGTAGCCACTTGAGGTAGCCCTTGCACTCTGGGCTGGATCTGGCCCACAAGGAGCCCTGCAGTCTGGAGGTTCTGGAGAAGCTATCCAATGAAAATATTGGGGGCAAAAGCACAACTGGTTTTTAGATGGAGCATGATTAATTAATTAATAGGATTCTATGTTGAGGTGGCATGTGATGGCAGGAGGTATGGGTATGTAGTCCAATCCTATATTAAAAAAAATGGAAAGACAATGCACACAAAAAATGCTATAAATATAATTAAATGACATGTATTCTGGCAGCAGACAATGGTTTACCCTTTCCTATCAGGTGTAGGAGGACTTCTGTAATAAAGGAATGACACCAGAGGGCTGACAAATGACTAATCCTAATTTTTCACTGCTTGTCAAATAGTGGCAAAGGTCACTATCTCACTCAGTGGCAAGGTCTGTATCCACTTTTCTGCTGGTGACAGTTTCCATAGTGACTTTCCAGCAATAACAATACTTAACACTTAGGTAGTGTTTTCCATCCATAAATCTCAGGATGCTTTACAAAGAATGGTAAGCAGTATTCTTATTTTACATAATTAGGAAACCAAGGCATGTAGTGGTGAAATGATTCATGCCAGGTCACTGCACAAGCCAATAGCAGATGTGAAAATAAAACCAAAGTGAGTACAGCACAGCATCCATTGGACACTGCTGCTTTCCAGTAAACTGCTATTTGTAGGGCTGTTTAGATTATCAGTCTTGCATCTTTAAAGACCCTGGAAGAAAAAACCCTAATAGTCTCCTATTATTCAGTTGAATTAATTGATTAGCTACTACTAGAATACCGGCTAGACAGCCCACCAGTGATGTTCTATTAACTCAACAAGTGCAGGCTATAAGGTTCCAAAACTAACACCCAATTAGTATTTGGTCAGGAAGAGAATGGCCCTTTATTTTCCACACCACGTTCCTTTACAGCTAATGCAGTTCTGTCAGGGTATGCAAGCACTCATGTGTGGACCCCATGTTCTGCTAGCCTATCTCAATCCCAGGTAAGTGGAGCTGAGTTGTCTTTCTGCTTGAGGTGGTTTCTCTTTCTCAGGTTTCTGAATTTTATTAGTGGAGTTAGCAGTACTTTCATCTCCTTTCCCAGTCACTCTCAAGGCACAGCACCAACTCAGGGCAGCGGCTGTAGCAGCTCAGCCTGAGTCATAGTTTTCATGCTAGTTTTTACTGCACATTTTTCCTTCCCTCTCCTTCTTTCAGCATTGTCTACAAGGCAGTGAGCTGCTTGGAGGCCAATTGATATGACACCAATAATTCCTCTTCTGCCCGGAGTTATGTGGCTGAGAGACAGCAAAGTGCAGCATACTTAGCTAATGTTGGGATCTCCTCACCCTGTAGCATGTAGGCTGCAGGCAGCAGGAGGGAAGCACAGAGCAGAGAACGCAGGTTTCCATGGGGCTAATAAGGGTCCCTGTCTCTGTTTCCTGCTCCTTGTTTGTTCCTGTTTCTCTATTTTCTGCAACAGGGGGAATTTCTGAGTTAGGAAAGAGGGCAGCTCTGAAGCCTACTGATGGTATCTAGTGAGAGGGGAAATGTTCTGAGCCTGAAGGCTGTTGTCCATATCAGGGGGAGCAGGTTATGGAGAGGCTTTAGAGTATATGCTGGAGGTGAATATGGTTACCTGTCCTTCTGTTTAGTCCAAGTACACATAACTGGTAGCTAATAATCCACCCATGGAGGATCAGTCCATCTTCTCCTACTCTACCGCACTGAAGGTCTTTAAAGTTTGACTAATTTTTTTCCTCTTGTGTGAGATCTGGTTCCCCAAGTGAATTCTACCCCTGATACCTTTTGAATCAGTACCCAGCTACTTAGCTGTTCTACTTGTCCATGAAGACAAGTCACTTGTCATTTGGTCTTAGTCTTAGCCATCATTTTGAGAGGCAGAATGAGTAAGATTCTAAGGGTGGATGTGCCTACACTGGGTGCATCTACATGCTATAGAGACACTACATTGCCATAGTGATGAGCAGGGCCATCCCAAGGTGGGGGGGGGTGAATAAGGATGACCGCTCTGGGCCCTGCACTTTGGGGGGCCCCGCAATGCCGGGCAGAGCAGCCGCAGCCCCTCCTGCAGGGCCTACCTAGTGCTGGTGACTCTGTGCCACCGCCACCAGCTTTGCTTTCAGTCATATATATGTGCATATGTATGTGTTTGCATGCAAAATTGTACATGGAAGTAGAGCCCATCTTTTTATAAACTGAGTCCTCTATCACTAAATGTGGAGGTGATTAAAACCCTTTCCTTCCAAAGACCCAAATAATCTTTCCATTAGATATTTTAAAATGTGATACAGATCGAATATATTAACATAAGTAATGCTCTTATTATGTAAAGTAGTTAAGACTAATATATTTTTCTTTGTAATGGTGAAATCAAGATTGTAAAAGATTGGCATTATTACATGTGATGGATATCTGTCAAAACTAATTATTGTTTTTTCATGTTAACTTGCTTTTACTTGGTGTTAATCCTTCAATGCATATTCATGATCATTGATTTAAAATTTAGTCACATCCAAGAGAATTCATATTATCCTTTTAGTCTCCTTGAACTGGAAATTTTTAAGACTTCATTTCTTCTTTTCTGTGATTTTTATGCTGATGTTTCTGGGGGGGGGGGTTGTAAGGGTTTTTTGTTCATTATTTATCTTCAAAGGCATTGCCTCTCTGAATAGCTCTCCTCAAATCTTGTTAGCTTGAAGGTTTCTGTTGTTCATGTCTGTTTGGCTTATTAGATTCCCTATGTCCCATCAGAACCATGTCAAGTTAAATCAATGCATCCTTGTCTTCCAAAAACATAGTTTTACTAGGAAGGTCATGGTTTGAGGGTAACTTGGGAAAATAAAATAATCTCTGTGCACATAATAAAATGATGAGAGATGTGAACTCTGCAACAATTTCCTGAAAATACCTGCAATGTAATTTCCTACTACCATCCCCCCATTTTGATAATGTGAAAGTTTCCATGATCTATACTGGATGGTCATGAAAAATTGCTCCTGGTCCCAATTATTTTGATGTCAGGGGAAAAAAGGAAGGCATTGGTCAGACATCTACTAGAAGTTTTTCAAATGTTTAGAGCTGTCTCATGCTTAGAAGATGCACAAAGAATAAATACTGGTATTTGGTTGTTTTAAACAGTTTAGCCTTGCTGACTGAAGGGCCTCTTTCCTGGACCACAGTCCCCTCAGCTAAACAAAAGCTGAGATACTCACTTTCCCTATTTGGTTTTTAGTTGCTCTGCATATGTCGCCATTTATAATGCCATGAATCCTGTAGATGAACAAGTAGCCATCTGGTGATAAATCCTTTCAGTCAATGCTGCCCTGAGTTTAATCTGAAACCACTGTGTTGAGGACACAACAGGGAGAAGAGCAGCACAACATTGTAATGTGGCTTAAGGATGTGAAAAGTTTAAAGTTTAAAGCATAAGTATATTTATACCAGTAATGCATTACTGGTTAACATTTAATGCAGGGCATAGTCTGGGAGGGAAGGGATGTAGTGCAGTGCCTCAGGACCAGGAAGGTAGTAGGGCAGGCAGGAGGGAGGGGGGAGGAATGAAGAGAAGGGGATGGGTGAAGGGGGACTAGTACTAGTATAGGTTATGAGTTTAAAGAGGAAAACAGCAACCGGCCCAGCAGCAGCCATATCCGAGCAGCTGTGTTATAGGTTAACCATTAAACCAATATAATTAGAGATGGTCAAACAGCTAACTTTTAAAACAATATTTACATCCTTAGTGTGTCTAGTCCACATTGGAGCAGGAAGACAAAAGGGTTCATTCCCATAGCACCACTAGGTGGGAGAACCATGCTGGCAAGTAGGTAGCTTCTTAGTGCCCCTCCCTTTATGTACTGTTTCTGCACAATCACTGGTCTTCTTGGGGCTGAGACAAAGCTATGTCACTTAGCAGTGTGGAAAAAAAAATGTCTTTCTAACCAAAAGACCTGTGTCAACAAATCCCCTCATGTACGAGATGCATATAGATACATGAGCCTGCTTTTGTTAGTGTCGTAGGGCACTTAGGTGCCTGCTCCTAAAAGAGCAGAAACTGCCTGGGAAGAGCCCAAAGAGCCAGACAGGAGCCCAGGTGCAGGTTGCCATGGCAACCAGCTAATGAGGAAATTAGCCTGCACCTGCACCTGCACCTAGTCAGTTGGCAGGAAGGGGCAGGGTCCTGGGCCCATATAAACCCCAGGATGGGGACTAGGAGGCAGTTCTCTGCTGGTGGCCAAGGGAGAAGGAGCCCTTCTAGAGCAAGTGAAGGGAAGAGGCCTGACTAAGTTCTGCTCTGGGTAATGTAAAGGGGCCAAGCACATCTTATGTAGCTTGTGTTATATTATAGCCCAGGGGCTTATGTTTTGTTTGCCGTTTTATAAGACTGGTGGTTTGGGTGAGGCTATTTGAGGAAGGAGGAGGCCTCATTGGGTGGCCCACTGCAGTGTGGGGGCCCCGGCACCAGAGAGGGCGCAGCATTTGGGGCGCACTGGCACCAGAGCAAGACAAGGCTTCAGGGAGGACAAGGGGGCCAAATTACAAGGCCTAGACCGAAAAACGTCAGTACCATCTGCGAGGCTTGTGGCATGGTAAAGGGGTGGTTGGAGCCACGCATATAGCCCATAAGGCTAGGGTGCCCTGAAACGCCCATTGTAAAATGGGACCCACAAGGGGTCTGAGAACCCACGGGGTTCAGAGAGTCCATCAAACCGTGTCCAAGAGGACTTAAAGGCAGCCTCCCTATTTTTATATTACCATCAAAGATGTGGCCGGCGAGAACTGAGGGTGCCCACTGGGCCAAATTGGCACGGTCGAGGGGCCTTGGGAGAACACGGCCACCCTTGAGGACCACATCCTATGACAGTTGGCTAAGGTCAGTGGCTCCTAACCTCTTTTTGCTGTGGCCCTAAATCCAAGTCATGACCCCTCCACTGCTGACTCACTCATGCCCAGCAGTGCCAGCAGAGCCTGGGCCGGGCTGGGATCACGGGGCAGTGGTGGTGAGAGCCACATGAACCATGCACTGTGACAGCCCCGCAGGTGAGAGGGGCAGAACAAGGGGTGGACCCCCTGCAACCCTGATTTAGGTTGCGACCTGAGGTTGGGAGCCACTGAAGTAGGTAATGCCATTTAGGGAGGTGGTCTAGCTATATCCCGAAACAAACTTCTGGTAATACACACTGGGTAAGTAGTTGAGGGCTCTGCTACCACTGGCATATCACTACCAAATAGGCTCTTGAGTGTAAACCAGCCCAAAGAGGAAGAGAACAAAGCTTTTTTTCCTCCACTACTAGTATCATGACCACCCATCCTTAATTGGGCGGAACAGTCCTGGAATGGGTTCATTAAGTTCCAGTCCCAGGCTGCATGATGCTGGGACACCATTTGTCCTGGATTCGCAGCATTGTGCAAGGATCTGGGTTTCCCTTTGCAGGCTATCCCACCTTCCAGTTTGGGAAAGGTGGTCACCCTAACTGCTAGCCTGGTCAGGAATGCAAAGGACTGTGTCAAGGCCAAAAGCTGGAGAATCTGAGAGCTTGAAATTGGCCAGAAAAGATGAGGCTGCTCCATTTCTTATTTTGTAGCCTGGCAGGGAATTCACTGCCTAACCCAGGGTTTATTCCTGAGTAAAACCAACCAGAGCTTTAAAGGGGCAAGACTACTGTTGTCCTTCAGAAATGTTTTTTCTTACTTTGAAGCTCAATGCTATTGCTCCAAGCTAACCTTGCAAAAGAAACTCTACAAATCCCTTGAGCCATCCAATATGTTTTGGGTCTGAGGCTATAATTAATATTCAGGCTGTAGTTATCAACCCACTGTGGGGGGCGGGGGAAAACAAAAGCAAAATAAAACCTAACGTACTTCCTTGACAGGTCTGTTTCACCTTCCTCCCCAATAATGTCTAAGTCTGAGTCAATAATTCTTATTTGTTCAAGCATTTTTTTCTATGAGATGACCCCTCACACAAAACATGTGATCTTGCTACTCCTTTTTGCTGTTTTGTGGTTCTCTGATGCCTGCTAATGAGTCTCTTACCCAGTGGTGCACGATGCTGTAAACAGCTTTTAACAAATATCGACTGATTTCACACTTGTTTTTATTGATGTCCTGAAGTAAGTTGCATTTTGCTGTTGTCAAGAATTTGATTCCAGGAACTTTCTTGTTTAAACAAGAAAGCTTAAAACATGGAGTGCTCCAACAACGATACAGTTTAACTGTGGCCAAATACATGATCCTGTTTCTTCTAGAAGAGCCACTGCTCTTCTCAGAGTAACCACAAGTTTACAGATGTTTAGGAATTTTCTCCAAGAACAGAAAAGGCTGCTTTGGGGGGAAAAAATAACTCAGGAGCAACTGGGCTTAAATCATTCCCAGGAGAGTTTCTCCTAAGAGAATGAATGTCTGTACACAATCTCTTGCGAGAGAAGCCACATCACTTCTCCAGCATTCCAGTCCTTCAGCATTTGCTCCTGTCCCCTCTTCCCTCCACAGGAGATGGTGGACACATCTGCACAAGATGCTGACTCTGGTTGTTACTGTGTCGTCATTTAGTACTTGCATACACAAGTACTAAATGACTGAGTAGTAACCGGTGTTATTACCCCAAATGGCTTTCTGGTAATGCTGACTGTACAGGAGCTTGTTACTACTACAAAGTAGCATCATGCCATGCTTTGTGCCACATGACACTACTGTGCAGTAGTAATGAGCTACTGCGCAGCCAGCATCTCATGTAGATACAGCCAGTGTTGCTCACTGCACTCTGCTGCTCCATCTGGGCAAGGAGCAGAACATGCCCCCCTCACAATCCTACATTGGACTGCAGGGAGACACAGGCTGACCTTGAGCAGCCTGAGGCAGCCAACCAGGGCTGCCCTGTGCACTGCTGCTATTATGGGGCAGGAGTGGAAGACTATAGGGCAGGCTGAGATGCATATGTAGGGGCCTCCTAGCTGCTCAATGCCAGCACCAAAAACTCTGCTTTTCAAGGGATTACCATTCAAATGTCTGTTCAGGCATCTCTAGGTAAACTTTATTACCAGGAAAATAACCCTGGAGAGAATTTTACTTTACTTTATCATATGAAAGTGTGTATAGAGCCTGTGTAAGCTGGAATGGAACATCATCTGTGTTAAACATTAAATTTGAACCCAGATAAAGCAAATCAGCCAGAAACATTTGTGATCTGTGCAAGGAAGCTACACAATTCCTTTTAAGTAATTCACATCAGAAGTTTTCAAAACAGTGTTATCAACTCCTGACAATTTTGGTCAGATCTTACAAATGTTTAGTGTTTATAGCCTCATGGTTATGAAGAGAAGCCTGAACAGACTGAAAAATGGGAACAGAGTTAAAAAAGATCACATTATTTATTCTTTTGAAACCCCATGATATTTAAGCCATTATATTTATGGCCATGACTCATGACACTGGTGAATCAACTAACGTATTCTTGTAGGGTCTGTCCCAAAGCCCAGTGAAAAATCTCTTTGATTTCAGTGGGCTTTGGGTTAGGCCCACAGATAGATCCAGGATTTTTAAAAGGAGGGATGTGGGGCCAGTGACTGGTGCTGGCACTGTGCGGGACAAGTAGCACCTGCTCCCAGCTTCCCACCAGGGTAGATCCCACTGTAGGAGCTGGGGATTTTTTAAGTCCCCAAATCTCCCCTGCCTCCCCTTAAGGCATCCCTTCCCTCTTCCACCACACTCAACAGGACCTCCCTTCCCATTCCACTTCACACTTTTTTTCTTACCTCCCTGGGCACAGAAGGGGAGACCCATCTGGTGCCTCTACTGTCCTGGCAGAGGGGAGCAGCTGTATAGTGAGCCGGTCTCAGCCAGAGACTGCATTAGCAGAGAGTGGCTTTCTCTCCAGGTCTATTGCCAAGCTGGCAGGGAACATCTGGGGTGACCAGGCAGGGAGGAGAAACCTAGCCACTGTTGCTGTCCCCAGCTGAATCCAGCTCCCTGCAGCTTGACTGGAGTGTGGTAGGAGATTCTGGAGCCCATGCCCCTGAGTCAACCAGGGACAGTGGTAGCAGCAAGTGGGGGAAAGGGGGAGGTGCTGCTGAGCATGGAGAAAGTAGGGAGAGAGGAATTATTACTGCTTCATGGATTTTAAAAAGTCCCTGGCTTTACTCCCACAGCATGGTCCAAAAGTGGGGGTGTGACCACGCCATTGCACCCCCTCTGGATCTGCCCCTGGTTAGGCTCATTTAACTTGATTAGTTAACTTTACATTGATGAGCAATACCACGCTTGTGCCCTCTAAAACTCATGAGGGAAAATGCATTTTAGCTTTTGTCAATCTGCATCATTTTCCTATCTCCTCCTTTCAGCTGTTAGTCACACAAAATGTGATTATCTGTGGTGCGCATTTCAATTCAATGCAAGAGTTCCAACGAGCATTGGAGGAACTAAGGGGTCTTCCACTAACAATCATGTCATATAGTGAAGCCTCATTGTTGCTTCTTCCTGTGCCAAGACAGGCTCCAGTAACCCACCCCACCCTCCCGTGGGAGCTGAATAAAACCCCAAACCAAACTCCTTCTGCTCCCTTTTCCCCCTTCCCATTCTGAAAACTTCACAGGCTGGGAGGCAGTGAAGACCATTGGTGATGCATAGGGTGTGCACACAGGTGCATGTGGACCCCCTAAGATTGGCCATACACCCCCTGGAAATGCCAACCACAAAACCGGAAGTGCCAGCAGAAGTACACTTCTGGTTTTGCTGCTGGTGATTTTGGGCTCAGCAATCAGTTGCTGGTGGACCACCCAGTCAGCAAACAGCTGCTGGGGGACTGCCCCCCATTGTTGGCGATATGGTGTCCCCCCAGATTTGGGAGGCACCAGTTGCCCATGGTAAAGACACAAGTTTCAGAAGAATCTCTGTTTTGAAACTTCTTCATCTGATCCTTCATGCAATGAGGGTTCAGATTTTCACCCAGTCATCCATTTTTGAAGCAGTCTGCAGCCATGCACTTGTGTTAGTTTATGGCTATAAATTGCTTTCTGCAGCCAGAATCAGTGAAAATTGTTGCTTCTGTCTGTGCCCTTAGGCTCAGATCAAATTGTGGTCTGTGCTATAGGCCCAAGATGGATGTAAAACATCAGGTGACAAAAATGCTAGGGTCTTTTTTTCCAAATTTCCATCTCTGTTTATGACTACTTTCTAAAGGTGAAGAGAATGATGCTGAATCACATGTTTGTTTGAGATAAGTATCTCAAAGGAAATGACTTATCTCATATACTGAAACAAATTTGCCTCTGAAAGTGCATTCTCCAGGAGCAATAATGCAAGCTAAGTTAGTCATAAATGGAAAAGCTGGTTAATGCCAGTTGTTCCAGACCTGAATCACAAGAAGAGTGAGACTAGAATGAAGGACAAAAACAAACTAGATAAAGCTTCGAGGAAGATTTCTTGGCATCTTAAAGACGCATGCTTAGGGGTATGTCATTGTTGTGACGTTAACTTGAATTAGCTACAGCCCAACTTGAGTGACAGCAGCAACACTGTAAAGTAACACTGAGTTGCTATGAATAACTGGCACTACACAGCTGTGTGGCACCAAGGTTTTGTGAACACACGCGCACACGCACACATGCACACGCGTGCGTGCGCGCGTGCGTGCGCTCAGTGTTGCAGTAAGCCAACATGCATTAGGAAATCGTTTGATTTGTACTGTGAGAGACCTTGTCTTTCCTTTCAAGGCACACGGTGGGTGGGGAGGATAGTGGGAAGGCACTGGAGGACTAGAGGCCCTTGAATGCCCCTTCTCCCCCACAAGTGCACTATGTTGTTGAGTGGTCATGTACCAACTGAAAACTTGTCCTCACTCCAGCTTTACCATTTATTCCATGCCTGGAAGCCAACTGGAGTTAAAAGTACCGCTATAATCATGTTTAACAGTGCTTCTGTGTTGATAGAATGAGAGCTTAGGGGCAAGCTTCAAGCTATAACTTGTACTAACTGCAGTGAAGAGGAGCCATTGTTTGTTGGGATAAACCAAGTGGCAAAGTGTATTTTAGCAGTGTATGTTAAACAGCATTACCATTAAACTTGTATTGCATTTACCAGCAGAGGAATAGATTAGTTTGGGAAATGTACATGAAGATTTGGTTGATTCTGATGAAATTCTGGCAGTTCTTGGAGTTTTTTTGGCAAGATGGAAAAGGAGAGGCAGGACATTGGTGAAATCACCCTCTCCAAGTTGGATATTATATAGTCAACAACTTCTCTGCTAAGGAATATAATTCTCCCTTCCTCGATATAATTTTCTGTAGCTTGCTAAATAAATCTGACTTTCATTGGTACCACAGATCCAAAACTCTTGTGGTATTCTGTGAATAATTAAGAACTAGTCTAGCTCCCATTTTAAGTTGTTGCCAAAATTCCCATTGTTTTTAGTGGGAGCAGGCCTTTTATCACTCAACCCTGCTAAACGGCAAGAAAAATCAAGTTTTTTTTCTAAGGCCAAAAAATTCACTAACAGGTCCATATTTTAAAGGTAACAACAATAAATATATTTAATGTTGCAATTATTCTGTATTTTCAAATTGTCATCTAAAGCAACAATAGGAAAATGAGTGCAGTTTGTTCTGCCAATTTCTGAAGGTAGCACAGAGGTTAAACAATAAAATCTCTAACAGTTTCTCCTTTGGATGGCGTTGTAAAAGGATATTAGATAAACACTGGAACATAAATCATAAAAGCTGCCAGAAACCAATATAATGAATTAGAAAAAATTGCCAGATTAACACTAGAGACATTTCCTGTTACTCGCTAGAAATGAAAAAAAAATATTCAATATCTTTAATAATATAAGCACTGATTGAGTGCATCCCATAATGTTTTCTAATATATCCTGTAGAATATCACATAAATCAAGAGAGGTACGTCAGTTTTTAAATGGTGGTTTTATCTATTTTTCATTGCTCCACAGTCAAAATAAATAGAGAAGCAGAATCTGAATACTTGGGGCTCCTCCTGCTACTTTTACACCACATTTTTGTGGAGTTGAAGCATGTGTGACTAAGCACAAGCAATCCCAGCAAAATCATAGATGATCTTAAGGTTTTACTGAATTGGGGCCATGTTTAGTCTTCCAACACTGTTTATTTTCTGCAGTATATCTGTCTGTTTGACATGTTTCAGAATAGAAAGTAAATAGTAGGATACTTACCCATGTACCCGTGCAAAAATGCAAGCTCATGAAAGGAAATGGCACAGCAAATGTAAAGCATGGCAACAACCCACAGCAGCCAGGACTGAGAGTCCTGCAGCTGTGTGACTCTCCATCCCAGTGGCTGCGGGGCACCACTCAAAGGAAGAGTCCCTACAACTATGGGATTTTCAGCCTTGGTTGCACACGGTTCACCTCTACAGCTGGGAGCCTGGTCAGCTGATAGGGCTCTCAGTGCAGGAGCAGGCCATGCTCCACATAGAAATTAAAGCTGGATTGCAACCAGCTATGAAGTTAATATACATTTTCAAGTCTAACTTTAGAGCTGGTTGGAGCTCTTAATGGCATAATAGGTACTTTATACGTGTCTGGTCTCAGTTAATTGTACAGTATTTGTAAAGTGTAGAAGGGGCCATAAACACAGTTCTGAGTTTATAGTTTAGGCCCGGAAGAGGTGAATTTCGTTTTGTTGCATTATTATTGAGCTAAAGGAGTGCAGCTATATTAATAAGCCAAACATCACAAGTACACAGGGAAAAGTAATAGAAACTTAAACTCATCTCCTGCGAAAATTGTGCGTGGCACACTGGAGAAGAGACTTTCTTATTGGCTGCTCCTTATTGCAAATATTTTCTTATTTGGTTCCTGATAGGGAAGTCTCAAGAGGTTCATAATGTCAGTAAACTTCTGGAAAGCACCATATATTAGATGATCTCTTGGCTCTGTACAACAAACACCATAAGCCTTGTTCCAGCAGATTCTCCTTCAAGATTTGCAATACTACTACTTCTCCCTGTCAAGCACTCAAAAATGTAGAAGTGAGAGAATATGACAAAATAAAGCATCCAGGAGAGAAGTGAGGATTGGCCAAATGTTTTCAACCCTTAGAAATTTTTCAAGGTTCTTCTAGATTGTGGAGTGGGGCTCATCTTCTCAAACAGTCTGCCTTTCCTTAGTGGAGTTGTATGTATAGCATGCAGACAGGTTGGTTCCAAAAAAAACCAGACATGGCTGTTGGTTTATGTTACAACTCTGCTAGAAGAGACTCTTCCTGAACATCAGACAAAAAACAATGTTGACAATTACTGCATTTTACCAGAGTTAACT
Source organism: Alligator sinensis (assembly GCF_000455745.1). NCBI lineage: Eukaryota > Metazoa > Chordata > Crocodylia > Alligatoridae > Alligator > Alligator sinensis. The sequence goes on along the minus strand of NW_005841860.1, from coordinate 87,291 downwards.
ATCAATCTCATCAAATATATGTAAGAATAAGTGCTTTTATTATGCCCCTTTTGTACAGATTTGAAAAAAAGGCATAATGTGTTGTGCTTGAGCCAAGAGCTCAGAGCCTCCAGTGCTCACAACATTAGCTCATATCACTCTCTTTGAATAAAAGAGCACTAAATCTAAATAAATGTTTTGACTTGCAAGCCACTCTTGCATTCATAAACTACCCTTCTAAAATGCACAGTTGGCAATATACAATTTTATATAATGTTATTGTATATTGCTATTGTACATTATATACTATTCTGTTCTTACATATAGAAATCTTTTGCTGTCCAACAGATATTTTATAAATTTATATTCTTGGAAAGCAGCTAGGAGACAGAGTGATGGTTGCTTTCCCTATCACAGGGAAAGGAAAAGTCCTTTAAGATGTTTAAGGGAATTTTTAAGACTGAGAGCTTCCCCCACCCCCCCCAAGCCTGTAAGTTGCACATAAAGATATAAGGTGCTTGTGTGATACCCATGTTAAAATTTTGCAACTACCTGCTTGGTAGAGTTTGGATCAGTTCTATATTTATGATAGAGTTCAGCCCCCCTCTAGATATGAGTTAACTTCCCTCAAAAAAAGTGACAAATGCTCAAAATACATTTTTTTTTTTTTTTTCTATATATGGACCTGATTCTGGGATTCTGTGGAGCACCGTTTTCCCCAAGTGCCCCTCTGCGGAGTGTCTCTGCCTCCCACTACAAATCAAATGTTGTGTTACATCATCAAATTGTGAAATTTAAGTCCTTTGTATGGGCTGTGTTTACACTGGAATCAGAGGTGGGATTATGGTGGATTTGACTTGGCTGGAGTACCCATGGCATGAAGCTGTGGCAAGGCTGGGCTTTTTGCACTTGAACAGCACAATCAGAAAACTTGCTGGGTGTACTCAGCCCTGAGTAGTTAAGCTGATTTATACAGGGCTCAATTGCACCTTCCAGTGGCAATATATTTAATAGATTTCATAGATGTTAGGGCTGGAAGGGACCTTGAAGATCATCAAGTCCAGCCCTGTGCCCCAGGGGCAGGAAGTCATGAAGGGTCAAAGGATCCCAGCAAGTTAAGCATCCAAACGTTTCTTGAATGAGTCCAGAGTAGGTGCCTGCACCACTTCTGTAGGGAGTCTAGTCAAGGCCTTGGGGGCTCAGACAGTAAAGAATTTTTTTCCGTATGTCCAGCCTAAAACAGTCTTGGAGGAGGTTATGACCAAGTTTATGACTGTTGGTCCTTGTTATCCCCTGGGGCATTCCCCCAGATCCTGATGCACACCCCTTATGTACTTACAGGTAGCCACTAGGTCCCCCCTGAGCCTATGATTTTCCACACTGAAGAGTCCCATGGCTCTCAGCTTTTCTTCATAAGGCCTGTTCTCTTGCCCTCTGCTCATGCATGTGGCTCTCCTCAGGACTCTCTCAAGCTTCTTGACATCCTTTTTGAATTGTGGAGCCCAGAACTGGATGCAGTACTCCAGCTGCGGCCTTACCAAGGCTGAGTACAGTAGGAGGACGACATCCTGAGATTTACTTGAGAAGTATGGATGCAAGCCAGAGTTTTGTTTGCTTTACCAGATGTGACATGGAATTGGTGGCTCATGTTCATCTTGTGGTCAATCATGATCCCCAAGTCTCTTTCAGCCGTGGTGCTAGCGAGCGTAGCACTGCTGAGCCTATAAGCATGCTGCAGGTTTTTCCCCCCAAGGTGGAGTACCTTGCATTTATCGCTATTGAACGTCATCAGGTTTGTATCCACCCACTTACTAAGTTTATCCAAGTCAGCCTGGATCGCTAGCCTGTCCTTGGGTGTGGACACTGCCCCAAAGTTTAGTGTCATCAGCAAAATTGGCCAGTGTGCTTCTGACACCAATGTCCACATCATTGATAAAGATGTTAAAGAGAACCGGTCCAAAGACAGAGCCTTGGGGGACTCCACTGGTCATGGAACCCCATAATGATTTGCTACCATCGACTACTACTCTCTGGGTCCAACCTCCGAGCCAATTTCCCAACTGTGGTGTAGACGTGGCCACAGTTGGCCAATGTTTCCATGAGGAGATCATGGGACACCAGATCAAAGGCATTTTTAAAGGCCAGATATGACATCAATCTCTTCTCCCTTGTCCAGGTAATATGTCACCTGGTCATAGAAGGAGATGAGATTGGTCAGGCAAGACATACCCGCAACAAACCCGTGCTGGCTGTCCCTCAGGATGTTGCCCTCAGCCAGCTTATGAAGAAGGGTCTCTTTCATAATTTTATCCAGAATCTTACAAGGGATTGAGGTCAAACTGATTAGCCTGTAATTCCCAGGATCTACTTTCTGCCCTTTCTTGAAGATGGGTACCACACTGGCCTTCTTCCAGTCTTCAGGTACTTCACCTGAGCACCATGAGTTTTCGAATATTTTTGCCAATGGTTGAGCTGTGACACCTGCCAGCTCCTTGAGTACTGTAAGGTATAATCTGTCAGGACCAGCTGACTTGAAGGTGTCCAGCCTCTCAAGGTGTTCCTTTTACAAGGTCTACACCGGTGCTGGTATAAATATGCCCTCACCCTGGCCATCCCATGTCATGCTAGGCAGGGCAGTCCCTTTGGGCTGATGAAAGACTGATGCAAAGCACTCATTAAGCAGGTTTGCTTTTTCCTGGGTGTCAGTTAACAGTTGTCCCATTTGGTTCACAATGTTACCCTTGCTTTTTTTCCAACTCCCTACATATCTGAAAAAGGACTTTTTATTATCCTTGATCTGTGAAGCCAGATGGAGTTCAGTTGCAGCCTTGGCTTTCCTGATCTGCTCCCTGCAGGTACGGACCAGTGCTGAGTACTAAGGTTACGTATAGATGTAGCCTTCGTCCCAGCTATATAGCACTTGAGTAACACCACTAATTTCATGGGAGGTTATTGCAAACTTTACAGAGAGCAGAATTATTCAGTAATGTACAAGACTGAATATAGCCTTCAAGAGTAATGCTTGAAGTAAGCATACTTGTTAAGTGGCACCTCCCACCCCACCGCCAACAAGTTATTGCTATCAGTATTTTTTTTGCTTAATGACAATAGTAAATAATCCTTCTAAACCTTCACTTCTCCTCTAAGGGAGTTTTTACTTACAGTACTTAGTGTGCATCACAAGCTACTGTAACAATTTGGAAGGGGTGGCTGCAGAGCTAAAATAGTAGCATATTACATCACTCCATAGAAATTAGAAAGCACATGGGGATTTTTGCCTCCTGGGTTGACAGATCAATTCAGAAGAGATTGCAGTGGCTGCAAGCTGTTATCAAGCAGAATCTGTTTGGCAATACTTTGCAAGTTTGCTAAGCATAGTAGAGTTTACAAAGTGGAAGATTCAGCACCCCAAGTAATATGCTGTTCAGCACTATTAAGAATAAATTCTAGGGCTGAAGAGGTATGGAGACTCAAGTCCTGATTCTTTTCCAGGTTATGTTGGTGGAAAACAGAAAGAATGTTTGAAATCAATGGAGTTACACCAACATCATACTGTCCTGGGTGGGATGAGAGAGGCCCCATTACCCCAGTCTGTGCCCTTTTGTTGCAACAGCTATCATATGCAGGGGTGGCCCAGTAAGTTGGTAGTGGAGGCAGAGTGGCAGAGTATTTGGAGAAAGTTGCAGTCACAGAACACCCAGGCTGTGTGTTCTTGTGAATAAATGCAAGCATTCATCTTGTACAGCTGTCAGCCTATCTCTGGGCAGCATCAAAAAATAAACATGATTAAAAATAACACAGGAATCGAGCACCTCATCAGAAGCTTTCTTATAGAAGCAACACTGAAAACTCTGGAAAAAGTAGCATTTCTTGTTTATGCTGGGTAAAGCTGTGCAAAGCTTTGGTTGCTGATTTGAATCGGAGGATATTCGGCCCAATTTGGCGGTCGAATCCCTGAATCTGACTTGAATCGGGAGACCCATTAATCTTTCCGAATCAAATCGGAGGTTTCTGATTCAATTCGGTGATTCGGCCATAGACGCAGCTTTGTGTGTGTTTGGGGTTTTTTTCTACATGAGTCAAGGTACCAGGTGGCTTGTGAACACTGAGATGGTGGGGCAGATAGTGCCCCATGAGAGTGTAGTGGGGTCCCCAGTGCACTCAGCGGCAGAGCATGTGGGGGACCCAGCCTCCAGCTCAGTGACTGGTGCCTCCTGGCTCTGGGGGGCACTTGGGGTCCCCCTGTAGCCAATCGTTGAGCCAGGGTGCACAAAGGGGGTCCCCTGCGCACTTGGTGGCAGTCCGGGAAGTGGGCCAGAAGTAGTCCCGGTCCACTTCCGAAGCTGTCACCGAGCATGCCAGGGGGGGCCCCCACACTTCTGTGGGATGCTCCATCTGCCCCACCATCTCAGCATTCACAGACCACACCTGGTACCTCGAGATATGTAGAAAAAACATATAAAGCTGTGTCTATGGCCAACTCGCTGATTCTCCGAATCGGAATCAAATCTTCAGATTTGGATTCAGCCAAATTGAATTGGGACAGTTACCTGAATCAGCAAATCAAATCACTGTCCCCTGGATTGGGCCAAATCAAAATCAAATACAGCCCATGCACCTAATGCTGGGTGCAGTTCAGGACGTAGGTAAAATCTCTTTTATAGCGTTGATTTTTTTTTTCCCCTCATAATATATTTCATATGTGAGAATATACAGTAGCATGCATTGTGTTCCTTTGTTAAGGACTGGCTTAAGTAGAATACTGTTCCAGTTCATTGAACAGTAGCACATACTAATTCACATTTTTCCCTTCCCACATGAAACAGGAAATGAATTAATTGGATCTTTTTATGAGACAGTTTTTCTACTCTAGATTATTTAAGTTGTGACTAGTTCTTGAGGTCATCATTTGAAACTGTTTATAATAAGGCTTAAATCACTATATTAGTCAGATCCTAACAGTCTGGTGGGCTAAGATCAATGCTGATTGTGCACTGATCCCCCCCGACATCACTGGGTCAACTCCAGATGTCATTCCACAGGTGGGAAACATCTAAAGTACATTTTATAACCTTTTGTACAATTCTTGGTCCAATTCCTAGGGGACAGGTATCCACATCATAAAAAACATGCCTGACAGCATTTTTAATAAGAGTCTGGGAATGACATGGACAGCATGGATGATGAGCCTTTTTGTTGTTTTATATGTTTTACAAACACTAACTTTAATTTAACAAATAAAACATTATCTCTAAAAAAGTCTTGCTAAGTATGGATCCACTGATCTGAAGACAATAGAGCTGCCTAAGAGCAATAGCCTGCAGGGTTTTTTCCCAGGGTTACAGAGCTCAGCACTCATAATGTAAAGCCACCCCTACTTTAGAAGCAGAAGTATTAAGTATGATTTAAAGTGGCAGAAATAGTGGGAAAAGTTAATAGAATGAAAGTAGTGAGAATAAACTAAAAATGAGGAAGGAGGGGAAAGAAATGTCAGTAATGTGGGAACCAATTTGCATTCCTAAAAAAGTCAGTTAGGATAACAATTAGCTATGAAAATTCAATTGTTCAAAAAAAAATATTAAGAGGCGGGGAGCTACTGTACCAAAGTAATACATCTTTGATATAGAGACAGTACATGTTAACAAGAGAAGTGCTTTTTTAAAAGGGTTCTTATTTTTCTATACATAAGGGAGGCCAGAAATTCCATTTATTATTATTAGCATAATGATAATATGTAAAAATACTTTGCCCTTATAGTACTTTTTCTTTGAGTTTTATCTTCTCTTCATGCATTTTTAGCACACTTTTACAAATGTAGTCGTTGCTTGTAATCACCAAATAGCTTTTACAAGTTTCAGCCGATAATATTGCAACATGTTGTCCTTGAGTAAGTTGATACCTATGATAAGTGTGTTGATACCTATCATAATGTGTTGTTGGTCACTTAAATGGTCATGCTTAAACTGTATCCCTGGGTATAAAAGAATTTTTGCTGGTTTTGAGAGAAATCTGCCCATAGACCAAAGAACTCACTCAAAAAAGGAGCTAATTTAATATTATCTTCAGCTGCGTTGGAACCCTGCTGGAATTTAGAAAATCTCTAGAAAAAGTTCTGTAAAAGGAATATTCATGTATTTGTCTCGGACAGCCAGAGCCGACTCGAGGTGATTTAATAATTACTCATTTGTTGGGCGGGCTGGTGAATAGAGAGGCAGACAAGGCTTAATTGGTTGCAAAACTTTACTTACGCCGCTTGTAGCTGCGACGCTGACGGTCCGGTCGTATGAACAACTATGTTAGTTGTTCCAGCTGGCAAGGCTCAGGCTAGCTCATCCGTCCACAAATCAAGCCGGCAGGGCAAGGGTACGTCGGGGATTGCGCTCAGCGACAGGGAGAAGAATCGATAGGTGATCAGTCTATCGATCAGCTCAGCCGCAAGTCAGATCTCTTTAGAGGCACTCTGCAGTGTGCTCAAAGTTCTCCGACTTGGGCGGAAGTTGCACGAAATTTTAAACGGCTAGCAAGCCAATTACCAGCCGCCACGTAGGAATAATTTAGAACTAGCCAATAGCAGGACACAAATTTGCATTCGAATGGCGGGAACTCTCTTGCACCGGGGTTTTCTGCTGCAACAGAAAACCTTTTACTTTGCAAGAGGCTCTCATGTGGCGGGAAAATTCCCTCGTGCCGAGGCACCAAAATCACTGGGTTGTGACAGTATTGAGTTTATAAGAATACTTAAGAAGGCTGAGATCTTGGCAAAGAGCTTAAAAAAGCCAACACTGCTACAAAATTACATCCGAGACAAAGACATTTACTAGAACTGAAAAACAAAGACAGTACTTGGAAGGCTACAATAATTTAAAAAAAAAAAAAAAAAGTACCCAACTTTTTCTGTGATCAGAGAAAACTGGAAGTGTCTCTCAGAGTAAACGTGATCATCTTTTGCATGTACTGGAGAACACAACTGAGAGAAGAAATGAGCAGCTAGCAGAGAGAAATAACATGAGAGCTGGTACACTAGAAGAATACAAATATAGATATAGATATTTTTTTTAATTTCATGGACTCATTCTGTTTCAGAAATTGCTGATATAATTTGTTAGACAATTTAATTCAAGACTTGCCGAGTCCTGTTGATAGGATGACTTTATGGTTATAGTATATATAGTAACTATAGTGTATGTGTGTGTATATATAGTATTTATTTAAAAACATCAATCAGGTTATTTGGGGGGCCAGCAAAAGGAAAGATATGATAAGAGGTTGGATGAGGAAAAAAGTATGAGAGGAGCTGAATGCTTAACCCACTATTGAAATCCTTAGAAAAATTCCAGGCTACAGAAGTTGGTATTTTTTCTAATTATCTCCTAATTTTCCATAGCTTTTTCACTGGCTCTTTATGTTTGTTCTCTATCTGGCTTTCCCTGTGATGGGAGGTGGAATGAACAACAGTTTCTAACTTCTGAAAGTCCATGAATAACTGTGGCTGCATCTACATGAGATGCTTACTGCTCAGTCTTTACTGTGCAGCAGCACCGACAGACATCTTTTTTGTGACACTGCTGCGCAGTACTGTAGTATCACAGTTCTTGCTACATACACTACGGCACAGTAGTATCGGGCTACTGTGCAGTTAGCATCTCATGTAGACATAGCCACTGAATATCAAAGTTGCCACCTGTTCCACAAGATAGAAGGCAGTGCCACAACCTTCTCTGAGAAATGGCTGTTGAGAGAGAGTCTTATTTAACAACGCTGAAGAAGAGAATCTGCTTACTGATTTCTGAGAAGTCACTAGCCAGGTTTCACAGACACAAGACCTTAACATGCAAGCAGCAGGTGAGCAACACTGTGATGCAAGAAGCAGTCAAGCATGATCTGGGAAAGTCAATGTCATGACCCAAAGGCATGATTTTGTGTGCACTTCGGCACCAGAATTATCCCCACCAAGTTGCAGCTTCATTGCACGGGAGAGTTTCCTATTGCAGAGGAGAACCCCGGTGCAGGGACGAGTTTCCCGCCTTTCTGCAGCTTCTTTTGCAGAGTGCATTGGTCAAGTTGCGAGAGAAATGCAAGGTGCAAAAGAGTTCCCACCACCGGTATGCAAATTCGTTCCCCGCTATTGGCTAGTTTTAAATTATTCACACGTGGCGGCTAACGATTGGCCTGTTAACCGTATAAGAGGCTTGAGCAGTTTCCGCCCAAGCCGAAGAGGACTCCACATCCATCTCGTGGGGACTCTGGATACACGGCAGGGTAATAGAGACCCTGTGTGAGATCCAGAGGAGCTTGGCGACCTGATCCACCGCCCACCTCTTCCCGTCTTCGAGCGCAAATTTTATAAGACGTATCTACGAGTCTGATTTTGGTGGCGCGTTCACCCGGAGCATCCGGAGCTCTGTTCCGTGGAGCCTAGCAAACTCCACGTGACCGCCCGTGTTGTCTGTGTCTGTAACCGCAACTCAAGCAAGTTTTCCAGCCTACACCACTGCCATCTTGGTGTAAGTAAACAATCTTTAAAACTACCGCTAAGCGTTTGTGCCTAATTCCAGCACGTCGCCCTCCCTCTCCGATCCAGCGTGCCCGGGCTGCTGGCCACAGCCCGCGTGCAGCATGGAAAAGGGCTCGGGTCGCTCCCGGCCCGCACAGTCAACAGAAGGAAGACCAGGAATCTGAAGATCCTGAGGGAATCCGCACTTGTCCATCTATCAACCACAATATCCTACCCAGGAAATAGACTATATTCATGGGCTTCCAATCTGTGCTGTGATTACATTAACTAGAAACTTCTCCACCTTCAGAACAAATCAAAACAGAATTGAATTTGGGGACCTCACTTATGTGGTGCTCCAGCCTAGTAAAACTTGTTTATCTGCTGAAATGTTTAAAACGTCTACGGTCAAATTTTATTCAACTCATTGGGCAATTAAATAGATTTAGGCTTATAAGTACAAGTCCATCCTGTACAAGTTCCTGAAAATTCATATTGCATCTACTTTTATAACATACTGTCATATGACCCTTAAAACTGAATCGCAAGAAAGCAGCAAGTATGAAGATCCATCCACCTTTTACAACAGTTGTTTAGGGACTAAAGCAGGGTGGAAGAGAATGAACCTTAGGTGCCTAAATTCACTTATGAGACCTAATAAATAGAATATAATCTAGCCCTGAATGTGTTAACTAGATATTTTCTAGACCAATTTACCAGTGGATCGTTGTAATGGCCATACTACAGATGGTTGCATAATTTTTAACACATACATTTAAAAGGATTAATAGCTAAAACATGGTAATTGTGTATGTATGTCTTCGTAAAAGTGGTTGACATCCTCTGCTGGTATATATTGGTTTGTGTGCCTTAGTTCCCTTGAAGTCAACAGAGCTACATCAATTTACAGGAACTGAGAATCTTGCCCACAGTTACACTTTGAAATGACAACCGACATAAGTCTTACTCTGGTCTTTAGCACAAAAGTTCTCTTCTCACTGTAAATTTATCTGACTTTCTAGTTGGTAAATCCTTATTTAAAAACTTTTTTCTGCAGATTTATACTTTACATGGGAAGGATAGCCCATGCTAATAAATTTGAGCATCTGGATTATTCATACATTTTATTTCCCCTGATCATTATTCATCATGGTATTCATTTACATCTGATGGTATTGTTTCAGCTCTCTCACTGGAGGAGTGAAGTTTGTTAAACTAAAGCATAACACATATTGAATAGAATACTGAATAATGAAACCTGCACTTTCAATACCAGTTTTTTAGGTAAACAATTGTCTGTACAATCATTTTTAATTTCGTTTTGGAAACTTTGGGGATTTAGCAAACCAAGATCATTGCTTACATTTGCAACTTTTTTGGAAAACTTTGTTTGTTTGTTTGTTTGTTTGTTTGTTTTACAAAATAGTTGATGAGCTCTAATTTTCACACATGCTTGGTTGCTCGCGCTCTCTCTCTCACGTTGTGCTGTTTGTACAAATTAATGCTCCTGGGTGCATATGGTGGAAATAAGTGAGTGCTTTTAAGGTTCTTTAGTTTTGGTAAATTCAAGCTTCATTTCATTTTAATCACTCATGCCCTCTCTAAAAGCTAACATTCTTTTCTATCAGGAGATGAGATGAACAGTGTCTGTCTGACATGCATGGTTTGTTCTTTTGAATAAAAATTGTATGAAAATTGCCAGTTTGTCCCCCTTTTTTAATTGCATAACCTAATTAATGGGTTAAAAAAGGCCCATTCACACAAGGCAGAGCAATTCAATGAGAAGGACCTAGAACCATCCAGAAATAGTGTATGGCTGTTGCTAGACTTCCTCAGAAGCCTTTCTGAAGCTTTGATAAAACACTTTTATTGTGTGTGTCTGGTCTGCTTCTCCAGAGTGCTCTGGAGGCTGCTACTGCTGGAAACTAAGCCTCTGTTTTCTGCTCTCATTCCATACACTCCAAACCTTGGAAACAATGAAGTGAGTATATACTACCAGTGCCCCTACTGCTACTTACTGAGTACATCTAGACATGCACTTTAATACAAAGCAGTAAACCTGGAGTTTATTGCTCCTGTGTGTGCTGTTTAAACTTGTGCCCAGGACTACAGCATGTTGAGCCAGGTCAGAGCTGCCCCAGCTGGCAAGGGGTTCCAGGGACTATTCCCACCAGCTCAGTATGCTGTGGAGGGGCTGGTTGGAGAGTGATGGTGCAGCCAGTCCTGTTAGCATCTACACATGTAAATGCAAGTTTTGTACTCCACAGCACCACAAATACATTCTGCTACAGAGTGCATTAGTTTACTCTAGCCTAATAGGGAGGCAGAGACATGCAACGTTTACTGCAGTGTTACACTACACTTAATTAGTCTGCTCCACAGTAACTGAGGGCTATTAATTGAAGGGCACGGATGCTGTTACTCATGTTTGCACAATCATGCTACAAATACTGAAGTGCTAGCTCTAACCAAAGATCAGAAGGGAACAGTATATTGCAGGCATGTATTAAATTATAGCAATATAAATGTACTAGTAAAATTTTTAATATAAATTATAAGATAATATAATAATAAGACAGGATAATTATATATACTATATGCACACATAATCATATAGATATGAGCAATGAAGTGGGGAGATATTTATGACAAGAAACATACAAACTAAAAGTTACCCTTAGTTTTTCAACTCCTTACAATGTTTTTGGTGCATTATGTCTCTGCTTTACTAAGAAACTTTGGTGCTCTCTCTTTAAAAGTTAACTGGCAATCACTGACAGCTATTTCTTAGGGTTTTACACACACAAGCCCAGAGGTTTAATGCTACATAATACTTTCTGCAAAGCTCTAAAAAGTTAGCAGTCTTCTCTGTGCTTCAGTAAAGAATTAAGGTAAGGTGCAAGAGGAAGGACTCTGTAATATTTATTCATAATATTGCCTCAGCATCCCCCTGTGCTCATTACACTTGCATTATGTTACATGCAGTTTTGAATTTTTAGTATGTTACTATAGACTTTATGTAAATAAATGAAGGTTGTGGAAATAAAATAAACATCCAGAAACATTTTATTCAAAGTTTATAGAACAGCGAAATAAATAAATGGTCTCATTCTCTCTAATATTACTTGCAATAAAGTTTTATGGTACTTCTTTATTTTACCAAAATTATACTGAATATTTTATTGCCTTTATTAAAATAGACATTAATTTATCCCCAAACTAAATATGAGACCAGAATAGATAGACCAGCAATCTGATCCAATATGGCAATTCATATATTCTAAAATTACAGAAACATTTAATTCTGTTAAGTAAGACTTTATGTTCGCAATCAGACAAGTGCGGCCGTGTGGTATGTGATGCCACAAGCATGTTTGCAGTGCCACGTACTGCTAAGTCTGGTGTTTGCAGCACTGCAAGGGCATGCTGCCTGTGTGTGTGCTGCTCCATTTTTTTTCCCCACAGTTTTTTTGGTTTTTTTGTTTTTTTGACCCCTGGATATCCAGGGGTCAAAAAAAGCTGTGGGGGGTGGGGGCTGGAAAGCAGCACATGCTTAGGCAGCATGCGCTGCTGAAAAGCAGAGCTGGGCCACCCGAAGGCGGGCTGCGGCTGCTGGCCAGGCTGCGCCCTGCAGGATCACCATGGGTGCAACCCTGGGAGACCCCCAGGTTCCCAGGTAAGGCTGCTGGGGCCAGCATAGTGCTAGCCCCAGCTTCCCCTACTGCCCCCAGGGTAACTTACCGTGCTCCAAAGCACGCATGACATGGGCGTTCCCTGGGGACAAGTAGCTGCAGAGCAAGGTGCATTGCTGCTACTTGTCCCCACAGAACCAAACATCCACACAACACTGGACACACCCTATATGTTCAAGCCAAACAGGCCAAATTAATGTCAAGGGTTTCTAAGACTGATATCTTTTATTGGACTAAGTATGTATGGTAGTTGGGATAGAGCTAGACAAGATTTCAAATGCAACACTTTCTTCTTCAGGTCTAAGAGCCAGATTGACTTAAAATAATTTTAAAAATCTGGCCCTATGATGATATCATAAGACCCTGTATAGCAGCTGATGAAGTAAGCCACTGCTTATGAAAGCTTATGTATTACTGATTTAGTTGATCTATAAAGTGCTAATCTACCCTGCCTTCTGCCTGACTTCACACTAACATGGTTAACTACCTTTCTCTCATCGTCCCTGTTGTCATTCATAGTCAAATTTTTTCAGCCTGTGGTTAAAAAAAATGGGTAGGGTGTTCTCTAGTTGTCAATCAGCCCAGTTTTTGCTTGAAATGTATGGTATTGACTGGGCAGATGATAGTGGGTGAACAGGCCTAGGAAGACTCATCCTGGTGCCGAGATATGATGTAGATGCTTGTGCTCTGCATCCCTGATGTATTAGTTGTGCTATCACAGACCATTTTATACCTGTGCGGGCTGGGAGCGACCCGAGCCCTTTTCCGTGCTGCACGCAGGCTGTGGCCAGCAGCCCGGGCACGCCGGGTCGGAGAGGGGAGGCCATCAAGCTGGAATTAGGCACAAACGCTTAGTGGTAGTTTAAAAGATTGTTTACTTACACCGAGATCGCAGTGGTGTGGGCTGGAAAACTTGCTTGAGTTGCAGTTACAGACAGGAAAGAAAACAAAACTCGAACCTGCAGGGCACGAGGGTATGTCGCAAGGGTTTTTGGCGACGGGAAGATGTAAAACACGAGGGTACGTCGCAAGGGTTTTCGGCGACAGGAAGATAAACCTGCAGGACTCGAACCCGGGTAGAAGAGCTCTGAAGTCGTCCAGCAAGAACTCACACGAAGGTTGCTAGGCTCCGTGGGTCCTGTTCTTTTGCGCACGGGAAGGGATACGTCTGAACTGCGATCGACGGGGAGAGGCTAGAGGTTGATCAGACCTCTGTTGCCTGTTTGAAATGCACTGGGTCCGTAAGGATCCACAGCGCTTAGAGATCTTCACACAGCATGAAGTCTCCTCCTCCCAGTGTTCATGGAGTCCTCCAACTTGGGCAGAAACCACTCAAGCCTTTTATACAGCTAGCAAGCCAATCACTAGCCACCACGTGTGAATAATTTAGAACTGGCCAATAATGGGACTCAAATTAGCATACAAATGGCAGGAACTCTTTGCAACAAGCATTTCTGTGCTGCAACAAAGAAATGCACCCTGCAAAGAAAGCTTCAAATTGGTGGGAAATTCTCCCTTGCACCGGGGTTCTCTTTTGCAGCAGAAAACTCCACCGTGCAAAGAAGCTATAATTTAGCGGGAACAATTTAGCAGTGCCGAAGCGCACAAAAACAAAAATCACACCCTTTGGGTTGTGACAATACCATGTCTTACATTCCTATGCTTATATTTCCCAGCTTGGAACATAAATGTTTTATTGATTTAAAGGGTGTTTTTTAACAACCTTGGTATCTTTTCCATTGTCCACCAAGAGAACATCTATTAGAACAAAGTGGGCGCACCTAATTCTATTGTGCGTTAGTGTACATAGCAAAATCCATGCTAATAAACTACTGTGCAGTACTATTAGACTACTACACAGTTAGTGTCTCGTGTAGATGCACCCACTGTGTTCTAATAGATGCTCACTTGGTGGACAATGGAAAAGATACCAAGGTTCTTTTAAAAAAAAAAAAAATCCCTTAAGTCAATATCTGTACCTAAGTACTAAATCAATGCAGGGTCACTGGTGCTACTGTACATTAGTGCTGACACACAGGTTTTTAGTGATGCTAATTGCACACTAGCACCAGTGACTGCACATTGATTTAGCACTTGGTTATACAAGTACTAAACAATGCACAGTAATTATGGCACATTAATAAACATGTAGGTGCATCCAGTTTTCCATACATGGTTGATTTCTATACATGAGGAATGATTATCAAATCATTCTAAGTACATGGCCAGATGGTATGGTTTTATTACCATAGCTCTATACTTGGCTTATTTGTTCACCAAAGGACTAAGTGTACTTGGGATTCTATTTTGCTATCTTACTTTCATGCATTTTCTCAAATTATTTGGATGAAAATTACTTCTTGACATAACTATAGGTTGTCCATGATTCACAAGTCTAGAGTAAAGTTGTGAGGACCTTCAGTTCTGTCTGAAAAACTATACCTCTTCTATCTCAAATATGTAAATCTTCCAAAGACTTCACTGGCTCTAGCAATTCTGTTGGAAGCCTTATCATCAATGTGAATTTCATATGAGAGAGTGCTCCCCAGATAGGTGACTTCAACTACAGCTTGAAGCACCTGCTCTCTACTGGTTTAGTGGCAAAGAGAACTTGTTGGGAGAAGACTAGGAGATAATTTCCAATATGTTAAAACTATTAATCAATCTGAAATGGAAGTATGCAGTTGCAAAATGATCCATTATGCACTCATGTTGTAAAAATCATTCTCTTGGCTGCTGATGGCTTGTTGCCATCCAAGATAAATACAGGTGATGTTTCTCATCAGCTGCCTCTTTATATCCTACTGCTTTGCATAGTTCATGTTTTACATCAACCCCATGACATACAGCTTCTTCAAAGACATTTTGTTTGGAGGTCTCAGAGACTGGATTGTTGAACTTTGCGAAAATGAAGTAATGGTCGTCACTCAGCTTCTTTCAGGGATTTGGCGATCTTAACACCATAGGGTATCGCTTTGTCTGATAATGACATACTCAGTTGCCAAAGCTTGGAATTGGACAGAAGGGAATTTTATTCTTATTGTAGAACAAAAAAAAAATCAGTATTTGTATTGATAAAATTGTATTTGTCACACTTTCTTGGGAGTAACCATGGTTTTTGCATGTTTTTATGCTTATTTGTGATAAGCTGCCAGCTTAGATGTTCTGACCCAAAATAGGCATTCACATGACCTAGGATGATAAGGCTGTATCTCCTTTGGTAGCTTTTGATGGTACAGTCTAGAATGATGCTTGTAAAATTTATCTTTGTTATTCTTGGTATATGCTGTCTAAGGAAGAAGATATTGCACTGACAGAATCCCTTACTTGACATTCCTCATCTAGATCCATCAGCAAGATGGAGATGCAGTCAGCTACAGTGGGTATCCCATAATGCCTCATGTACCTGTACATCTGACTAAGGCTGTCTGCAGAGCTCTATGATAATGCCCATGAGCCATGGGAAAGTAGCTGTCGCAGGGCACCTTGGTGCTCTGCTCCTACAGAGTGGAAACTGCCAGGGAGAGAGCCCTGGCAGGACATAACGAGCACAGTTGCGGGTTGCCCGGGGCAACCAGGAAGTCAGCTGACTGGAGGGGGCAGGGCCTGGCCCTCATAAAGCCCAGGGCTGAGGCCAGGCTGGCAGTTCCCTGCCAGCAGCCAGAGAGGCAGGAGCTCCTGGAGTAGGGATGCGAGAAGCAGTGAGAACCGCAGGTACTGCTTAAGCCAGATAACAGAAGGCAGCTCTAAGATGTCGGAGCAATGTGGTTGTAGCCAGGCGGCTTATAGTTATGTTGTAGCCTAGGGGCTTGTGTTTTGTTTGGTTTATCACACCGGTGGTTTGGGCAAGGCTATTAGGGGTAGGAGGAGGCCTCGTAGGGACCCACAGGGGTGTGGGGCCCTAGTGCCAGTGAGGGCGCAGTATTCTCAGGGGGAACCCCCAGTGGTGTGGGAACCCTGGTGCCAGGGAGGGCGCAGCGTACTCATTGGGGACTCACAACAAAGAGTGTGAGGACCCCGGCGCCCGAGTGGGCGCAGCATACTCAAAGGGACCCACAGTGGTGTGGGGACCCCGGTGCCAGTAAGGGCGCAGTATCCTTAAAGGGGCCTCACAGCGGAGTGTGAGGACCCCGGCGCCCAGTGTGGGCACAGCAAGCCCCAGAGAGGGGGCAGTATTATTAGGAAGCCCCAGTGTGGGCCCGGCAAGCCCCAGAGAAGGGGTACTACTGAGCAGCCCAGTGCGGGCGTGGTGAGCCCCTGAAGAAGGGCCTAGTAGTACGGTAAACCCCGGAGAAGGGTGAAGTGCTGCGGTGAACCCCAGCGAGAGGGGGTAGTGGTGCGGTGAGCCCTGGGAGAAGGGGGTAGCAGCGCAGTGGGCCCGAGAGTCAGGGGGTGTAGCCGAGAAGTCCCCAGAGTGGGCGCAGAGAGCCCCAGACAGGGGGTGGTATTTTAGAAGCCCGAGTATGGGCACAGAGAGAGCCCCAGAAAGGGGGCGTTATCGAGAAGCCCCAGCACGGGCGTAGCAGGCCCCAGGCGGGGGGCGACATTACAGGAAAGGCCCCAGAGAGGGGCGACATTACAGGGAGGCCCCGAGTGGGCTCAGAGAGCCCAAGAGGGGGCAGCACAACACAGGAGGCCCCAGGGAGCGGGC
The DNA here is from genome assembly GCF_000455745.1 of Alligator sinensis. Classification (NCBI taxonomy): domain Eukaryota; kingdom Metazoa; phylum Chordata; order Crocodylia; family Alligatoridae; genus Alligator; species Alligator sinensis. The sequence goes on along the minus strand of NW_005841860.1, from coordinate 70,475 downwards.
GAGTGCATAGAAGAGGCCCGAGAGACGGGCAGTGTACGTATAGAATGATAGATCAACGTCTATCCCATCTGCGAGGCTTGGGGCCTGGTATCAGGGGTGGTTGGAGCCACGCGTAGCCCATAAAGCTAGGGTGCCTGGGAAGCACCCATCATACAGGGAGACCCCCGGTGGGTCCGGGAAAACATGCGGACAGAGGTCCCAACTAACCGTGCCCAAGGAGACGTGAGGCAGCCTCCCAACTTTACCTAAACATCAAAGACGTGGTGGGTGAGAATCTGAGGGTGCCCTTGGGCTGACTTGGCACGGAGAGGGGGGCCTCAAGGAGATCACGGCCCTCCTGGCGGACCCCGCCGTGACAGTAGTATATCTGAGTTTAACTAATCTGCCATGGTAGATTTTGTGCACTAACATAGCGTATGGGTTTTTCTGTTAGATAAAGGACATCTATTCAAAGATAACCATCTACTTAGTTTGACCTGTAAGCCAGTGAAGTTGCCTGGGTGTAGTTATCACCATTCACAAACAATTGCATGGAACCAGCGGTGAGAGTTTGTTCAAGTCAGCGTACTTTTCATCATTACACTTAAAGTTCCTAAACCTGCTGCTACAGACTTAACCCCTCTCCTCCCTTCCCTTCCCCTTCACCTCACTCAACTCCCAGTCATGGATGTGAATACAGTATAGCAATGCAGTGGGGTTTCAAGATCCAAGTATACTATTGGAATTATCCTGTAGTATAGCTCTGTCTTGAAAAGTGACTCTAAAAATGCTTTGTGATAGTTCATCTGCACAATAAAATAGTTTCAGTCTTCAAAAGGATCTTTTTTTTTTCCCCTTAATAATACTCCACAAATTCATTCTGGGCTTTGATAGTCAAGTTGAGCTTTGACTACCTCCTTTTCAAAGGTCAAATAGACTGGAGTTTTTTCAGCAAGAAAAGTGACTCATCCGCTGTATTCAGCACCAGTGAGGTCTCATCTGGAGTACTGTGCCCCCACTTCTGCTGAAGTTTTGTGCCCCATACTTTAGGAAGGATATGGACAGTTTGGAAACAGTCCAGTACAGAGGAACAAAAATTATTAGGGGCCTGGTAGGGAAGACTTATTGGGAAAGACTGAAAGAACTAGGGTTATTCCATCTGGAGAAAAGAAGGTGGTGTGGGGGTTGGGGAGAAGAGGGAGAGCAGGTATTTGATAATAGTCTTCAAACACCTGAAGGGCAGTTAGAGAGAGGGCTAATATAGGTTTTTTTCTGTGATTATAGGGGACAGGACTAAGAGCAATGGCCAGGGAAAATTTAGATTGGAGATTAGGAGGAACTTTCTGACGATGAGTGTGGCAGCGAGGATCGTGCTGCCCACTCTAAAGACGTTCTGGGTCCCCGGGAAAAGGACCCTGAAGACTAAGGAGTGCTGGAGAAGTTGCTCTGAGCATGAACACTTACCTCACTGCAAACAAGAAGCAAAAGAGCAAAATAAAAAGATTTATCAGCTCCTGTCAGTTCCAGTTGGCTGGGCACGTGAAGGAGAGCAGTTTAAAAATGTGCCCAGCAATGATTCCAGGGGAGAAAAGACTGGGAGAGAACCGGAAGAAGTAAAAAGACAAAAAAATACTTGGACTATTCCCCAGCAGGGGCAAAGGAGGAGTGTATGGAACTCTCTCCTTTTGGGGCTCAGAGGAGCCTTTCTACTTATTTGAATCCAGAAGAAAGTAGGTGCAGTGGCAGTGCTCAAAGGGCTACCAGCTACTTAATCCAGGAAAATCTGCAGAGCCCAAAAAGACAACTAACCATGAGTGGTGGAGTTGCAGGACTGGGGATCTGAAATCTGAAACCCATTGTCCTGCAGCCCACCTAAGAATAATATTAAGGATGAATAGGGGTATACCTGAGACGGGGATACCCACTGCTGGAGACAAGCCATCCCCACTCCAGGAAGCAAAGACTGAGTACAGGGGGCTGATCATCCACTGTATGATAATATATACAGAACCAAACCCAAGTCAGACAGTCATTGCCTTGGTCTGTTTGTGACCCCCATAAAAACAGAACAGTGTGTGCAGAGAAATCATAGCCAACCAAAGGTCAACATCATTTTAGGCCAGCAAGCCTTCCTCCTTTTGGTACATCAAGTTGTAGCAGGAGAGAGAGGGCAGACGTGCTGAGAAAAACGTTAGTTAAAAGACCTGTGGGGACCTTGAGGCTAGCACGCACCAAATCCCACCAGTAATGTAAGCGAGAAATCTCATTTAACTAACTCATTCTCTTACAATGAGCAAGGTCAAGAATTGGAACAGCCTATCTAGAGAAGTTGTGAAATCTCCAACTCTGGAAATTTTCAAGAGCAGGTTAAAGGGACACTTGACTGGGATCGTTTATTCAGAGATGATTTTGCCTTGAAATGACCTCATGACGTCCTTTCCAGTCCTGCTTTCCTATATTCCTATGATCCTGTGATCATCACCTGTAAGTGCTAAAAGTCAAGCTGTGTTAGGGCTTGTCCACTTCTAAGTGTGATTTTTTTTTTTTTTGATGTAACATCTTTAAACTAACTGATCTCATCTTGAAAATTAATTGTTGATTGGTGGGAGAGGATTGTGCTGCAAACATGGAATGACCAGAATTAGCTACAGAACTTAATATTAACAAAGGGAACTTCCTTGGTGATCTTCAGAGAATTTATCCTTGAAATGCAGAGTACCAATGTGAGCATTATCTTGCCTATTCAAACATGTGGCCATAACTATATAGAGACTTACAACACCTGATCACTGTAAGTTGCTAATGGGCAGACCCTGTTGGGGCCACTACGGAGACATGTGGAGTAAGTCTTGGCAATCCTTAGGAGGTAACGGATGGCTTTACACACACTAGATCTTCTGGTTGCATTAATGGGACCCATGTTTTTGTTGCTCTCAAGAGACCAAGGAGTTAAGCTTATAGAACAATACAGCTTTGTTTATTCAGAGAGCAGTACCTTGCCTACACATTTTCTATTCTCTCCTTCAATCCTGGGCAAATGTAACATCTTATACATAACACTCTTAAAAGTATCCACGTCTTCCTGCTTTACATGTAACGTAACATGTTCTCACATAATACTGACATTGGCAGTTTAGCTCAACCCATAGTTAATAGGGGTCTGCAAAACGGGCCATATTTGATTCAGATTCGGCCCGAATTGGAGACAGTGATTTGATTCATTGATTTGGATCACTGTCCTGATTCGATTCGGCCAAATCCGAATCTGAAGATTTGATGCTAATTCAGAGAATCAGCGATTCAGATATAGACACAGCTTTAAATGTTTTTTCTACATACCTCTAAGTACCAGGTGTGGCTTGTGAATGCTGAGATGCTGCAGCAGATGAAGAGTCCCACAGGAACATTTGGGGGGGGGGGGTGCTTGCCAGTGAACCCAGAAGTGGACCAGAAGTACTTCTGGTCCACTACCAGGTCCACCACTGAGCACACAAGAGGACCCCTGCACCCCCCTTTTGTGCCCCCCTGGCTTTGCAGTTGGCCATAGGGGGATCCTGGGTGCCCCCCAGTCCCAGGAGGCACCAGTCACCAAGCCAGGGGGCGGGCGGGGAGGGGTCCCCCCACATGCTCCGCAGATGACCTGGAAGTGGACCAGAAGTGCTTCTGGTCCAGGTCCGCTGCCAAGTGCACTGGGGACTCCTCTGAGCTCCCATAAGACATTCCATCCACCGCAGCATCTCAGGATTCACAAGCTGCCTGGTACCTTGAGGTATGTAGGAAAAACATTTAAAGCTGTGTCTATGTCCGAATCATTGAATCTCTCTGAATTTATTTTGGAGTGTTCCAATTCAATTCAGAGAGATTATAGGGTCTACTGAGTTGATTTGGATTCAGAGATTTGACTGCTGAATCAGGCCGAATCTCCGCCGAATCAAATCAGTGACCAAAGCTTCACACAGCCCTAATAATTGAGGCATACTTTTAACAGGTCTCTATTAGTCTTTCCATTTGGCTTTTTAGCTCTAAGTGATCTTGACAGTTTCTCTGCATTCTCAATCCTTATTGGTTCAGTTCTTGTTTGGTGTCCTTGATGTCTCTACTTCTGTGTCATTTTCAGTCTCCTCTGACATTTCTTGTTGCTCTGATGTTTCATAGTTTTTAGGGTCTGAGGAACCTGAGCAGATCATCAAGTCCAACCCCCTGCCGTGGCAGGAAAGAGTACTGGGG
>NW_005841860.1:53566-65550 GCF_000455745.1 Alligator sinensis | reverse complement strand
CCTCCCTTCTAGCATTCCCACTTCTCCCCACATCTTAGTGTCATCTGCAAATTTGAACAGGGTGCATTTTACCCCTTTGTCCAAGTCGCTGATGAAGATGTTGAACAGTGCGGGCCTGAGGTCCGAGCCCTGGGTGTGGCCCTCCATGCCAGTTAGTGACCCATCTGATTGTGTAGGCATCGACACCACAGTCTCCTAGTTTTTAATGAGAATGGGGTGAGAGACTGTGTCGAAGGCCTTCCTAAAGTCCCAGGTGATCGAGCACCCACAGTCTCCCCACCAGGTTAGCTGTTTCCTTTGCTGAATCTCATGCTGCTGCTTTATTTTCTCCCTTTAACAAGCTGCAAGTTGTCACAACCCAATTAAATTGTGCCCATGCCACTGAGCAAGAGATACCATTCAAATCATCCTCATTTTGATGATTAAGGGTTAAAAGACATCCCTGCCAAAAATTCCTTGAAACAAAACGCGGCCGGAGTACTGTAGATAATTGGTCAGCTGAAATAAAATGCTAGGGGAAACTATATATAATTGGTCCAAAGATAAGCGTAAGCTCCTCACACGTAGCACACACGTAACAGGTAGAGAAACCTAACCCACTACCTTGTAACTTGAGGAGACAAAGAGCTGCCACCTGCCAAAAAATTAAAGATTCCATATAACGGTTCACGATTGGGCATCTCTGTCAAACACCTCTGCCTATAAATAGTTTAACGGTTTCCGCCCAAGGCGGAGAGCTCTGGGGATCTCACAGGAAACACCTGTGCTTGTCACCAGAGAATTGGGAAATTGATCAATTCCCAATCAATCACCCCGTCAGCGTAAAATATTGACGTAGAAAGTCTTGTAAGCGCGACCGTACGTTCCTGGTGCCACGTCCGTCATTATCTCGTCGTAACCCAACTGCGTGCGTGTACTCGACTCTGTAACCGAAGTTATATGCATATATTCAACTCTATAACCGAAGCTGTAACGGAACAAAGGCTCGCCTGCGTCGTCCATCGCTATCTAGGCGACGTAAGTAAACAAACTCCTGTAACCTACACGTGTCTGTGCCTGGTTAATTCCACTCCATCCATCACTACCCGCCTGCCGAGCTCTAAATCTAAACACTCCGGTGTGTGAGTCAGGTGGCTGCCGGCGGCTGCTCTGATTCACGACACAAGTGTCATCTGTTCCATCTTAACACCTGTCCTTCTGTTGTAACTACTTTATAAGATCTGGGAGCTACTTGATAGTAAACTAGTGCTTTTTGTTTCCATGTTCAGCCATCTGAACTAAGCACCATATCTTTGTTGTGCAATTCTGGAACCCCTTTCAGAGTACCATTTCTGTTTGAGTTTGTCAGGTTTTTTTTTTGTTTTCATATCTTGCTTTTCATTCTGATGAGGATCATTCACGAGATTTGGCAGCCTGGTTTTGAGTTTATTGTTAAACAGTATTTCTGCTGGGGTCAATCTATGTTTCATGGGTGTTGCCCTGTAATTTAAGTGTGACAGATAAACATCTATGTGTGAATCTGTAGCTTTTTTCAACAATTTCTTCACTATTTGCACTCCATTTTCCACCAGACCATTAGATTGTGGGTATTAAGAACTTGAAGTGTTGTAACAGAATCTATATTTGTTTGCAAACTTTAGACTCAGGACAGTTGAATTGGTCTGTTCTCACAATTTGTGGAATCCCATGTCTATCAAAAATCGATTTGATGGTTGTTGTTGACCTGATACGTTGTTGTGCTTTCAAGCAATGCAGTTTCAGGATAATGAGAATAATAATACAGGAATAATACATATTTTTTTTCCTGTGTGCATGAATAAGTCAGTGCCCGCTTGATACCACAGAGCTTCAGGCTCCTCCATGACCATCTTGGGCTCTTTTCTCTGCACTGTTCTGTACTTTACAACATCTTCTATATTATTATTTATGTTGAGCCAATATAGAGCACCCCTTGCTCTCCTTTTGTATTTTTCAATGTCTAAATGCCCCTCATGCATTCTGTTTATCATGTCTTTCCTTAGCACTGCAAGAACAACAAAACGTGAGCCTTTGAACAAAATGCCATCCAGTACTGACAGTTCTTCCTTGAACTGAGAGTAGGTGATAGGTATATATTTTTCCAGGCCAACCAGCACAAATAGCTGTTATCACTTTTTTTTCAATGTGATATCCTGAGCAGTAGCTTCTGCAATAATTGTTCACATTTTATCTGTGACAGGAATCACTCATTTAATTACATTAACATGTACTATGTCTGAGTGCAATTCTGTCATTTTGCATTGTGTCTTATATGCTCTAGACAATGCATCTGCAATAAGTAGATGTTTTCTTGGCATGCACTGTATGTCTAGATCATGCATTTGCAGTTGAAAGAAAAATCTCTCTAATCTGGGTGGCATGTCTGACAACCCTTTCTTTGCTATAGTAACAAAGCTTTATGATCAGCTTCAGCTATCTCATACATCCCATTGATGAATATGTGAAATTTCTTACAGCCATATACCAGAGCTAAAATTTCTTTCTCAATCTATGCATATGGACACCCTGACTTAGAGAGTGCTCTAGACGTATATGGTACTGGTCTCTAGCTATCCCCATGTTTTTAAAGAAAAGCTGCTCCAATGCCTGCTTTAGGAGCATCTGTTGACAATGTAATGGGTCTTTTAGGGTCATAGTATTTTAGTACCAGAGATTGCATTATTTTTCCTTCAAGTTTTTAAATTCAGCTTCATGTTTATATTCCCAGATCTACTGAGCATTCTTTTGTAGGAGTGATCTAAGTTGTTTGGTCTGTTCTGCTAAGTTAGGTAGAATAATCTTTGCGCTCCTTCCTGATCTGTAGGGGATGGCATGTTTGTAATGGCTTTAACCCTTGCAAGATAGATTTGCACCCCTTTCTCAGAGAGCTGTTCGTCCAGATATGTTATTTCCTTGACACTGAATTAGCATTTTTGTTTGTTCAGTTTCAAACCTGCTCTGCAAGCCCTTTCTAGTGCCTTCCTTAGCCTCAAGTCATGTTCTTCCATAGTATTTCCCAAACTAATACATCATCACTAGAAACCATAGTTCCATCAAGACCTTCAAAAATGTGTTGTGCCTTTCTGTGAAGTACTTCAGATACAGAACACAGTCTGAAAGGAAGCCTACAAAAGCAATACTTTCTGAAGGTCATATTGAAGGTACATAATCTTAATGGTATATTCTTTCCTAGGGGAACTTGCCAAAACCCAGAAGAGGCATCCAAAGTGGAGATGTGTTTAGCTTCTGCCATGCTGCCAATAACCTCTTCCCTGGTGGGGGTGGGAAAATGCTCCCTTTTGCTTAGGATCCAGACACAATCCCAAGGATCCATCTTTTTTTTTTTTTTCTATTATGACCAGTGAATGAACCCAAGCAGTTGGTTGCTCTACTTTTTCTATTATGTCCATGTTAACTAAACAATCAATTCCTTTTTCAGTTTCTCCCTTAGTACAAGGGGAACATTTCTTGTAGAATGTATGGTGGGAGTATTTGGTTCTCTTATTTCTATCTTGTTCTCAATTGATAGTTTCCTTCTGCCTTGAAACGTATCTTTTTCTATGTTCTTGCATTCTAGTCCCTCAATGGCATCCATTCTCTTAATCAAACCTAGAGTTTTACATATTTGCAACCCAATAATTGGCACTAGCTTTCCTGGGACTGCTAGGAAAGCAGGACTACAAACTGAATTTTTACTATGTTACCCTTGTATCTAACATGCAGTTCATAAACACTCTTGGTTGCAATCATGTTTCCATTATATGCTCTAAGTCTCACTTTCTTATTCTCATAGTACATGTATTTAGTTTTCATTTTTTGAATAACATATTCCGGTATTACATTGACCTGTGCCCATGCATCTAATTTAAAAGTTACCATTAGTCCATGGGTGTCCAGTGTGATTGTCCAATCCTCAGTAGAATGAACTTCTTGCATTGTGCTAAAAAGGAATTCTTCCTATTCTTCATTGCATAGAACATGCACCTCCTGTTTCTTCTGTGTTGCATCCTGCTCATGCCTGCAAACTCCTACAAAGTGATTGAATCTTTTGTACTTGTTGCAGTGCTTACCAAATGCAGGGCATTGCATGAGTTTGTGGTAACCCCCACAGCATCTGCAGCTAACCATTGTTTCTTCAAGCAATTCCCTTTGACCTCCATTTGCCTACTTCATAGTGAGGTCCTCCTTTCTGTATTGTTTCTATGTTGCCTTAGGTTTTTGCAGCCTTGTAATCCTGTCTAGTTCAGCTGTGCTGGTTTTTCCTTCAGCTTCTACAGCTTGGCATTTGTTATCTTAGCCACTTGGCACTTTCTAACTGTCTTTTTTCCAAATTAAGCTCAGGATCCTCTAACAGTCATTTCCTGAGGCTTGTATCCCTTATACCCAATACTATTTTGTCTCGGATCGTGTACTTTTTTAGGTCTCCAAAGTTGCATGTCTGGCTCATCAGTCTGAGGTCTTTAACAAATTCCTCTACTGTCTCATGTTCTTTCTGTTGTCTCATGTGGAAATTATACTATTCAAAAGTCTCATTTTGTCTGGATGCACAATATTCCTCAAATGTTTTTAATACTGTGCCATAGGTTTTCTTTTCTCCTTCTGATTGTTGTGGGCTATTATTAAGAGACAGACCTTCTGAGCCTGCTAGATTTAAAAAAAAAAAAAATAGCTACCTTTAGTGAATCTTCCTTCTCTGTAGCTCCACTGGCCATCATGTATGTATGTATGTATGTATGTATGTATGTATGTATATGTATGCATGTACATATATGTGTGTATGTGAGGCTCTGCTTAAATTTCTTCCAGTTTTCTGCTGCATTGCTGGACAGCTTTAATTTCTCAAGAATTCCGAGATGCTCCTTTTTTGGCATTTCTTTGCACCCCATTCCAGTACCATGTGTTATTCTCAAAAGATTAAGGAGTTAAGCTTATAGAATGATAAAGCTTGTTTATTCAGAGAGCAGTACCTTGCCTTCAGTTCTACTGTTCCCTCCTACAATCCCCAGGCAAATGTAACAACTTATATATAACACTCCTAAAGGTATCCACATAATGTTCCTATTTCTCCAACTCACCAGATGCTAAAGTTCACAAATAGAATGGGGTCGTTTACTCCATGGGGGTTGTATCATTGTGCTACAAGGTCTGCTTGACTATCTCAATAAATTTACCAACACTGATGCACAGTAGTCAGAAAAAGTGAGTGATCCTAGAATTTTCAGAAACTTCCCTTGTTATACCTAATGGAAAAAAGAGTAGCTTGCTAGAATGGATAGATATGGGCACTAATTATGTCAGCCTTCTCCCTTTTACTCTGGGAAAGCCTGCTTACCTTTTTCTACCATAAGAATGAAGCCTTGGTCTGGACATTTGGCTCATTACCTAAATAGCTATAGATTGACAGCACAGTGTATCTGTGGGAGACCACTGAGTGGCTGGTAGGGGCTAGCTAAAACAGTTGAGGCAGCTGGCCAGTTCCCTACTTCAAATGGTAACAGTGCCTTGTGTTCTACAGACAACCTGTGAGAGAGAGGGAGAGGGTATTTCTGAGACCCTGGAGGTGGAGATGCATAGGGAACTTCAAGGCATCTTCAGCACCCAGTGAGACATTCCCTCCTAAATGACAAATATCTTATCATTATCAGAGACAACTTCTGCATCTATTTTGAAGAAAGGACATCCAGTTTGGGATATGCGTGGAGTCATGGCCTGGTGGGGTGAGAGAGATTTTTTGTTCTGAAGTGTTGGTTTGGCTTGGTCTGGACTGTTTTTGTGAATTATAAATACTACAGTGCATGTCAATAAAGTGGCAGTTACAATTGATCTGAACAGTTCTGCATGCATGCTGTGCATGCTCTGGCTTCTGTTGTGAATTTTGGATGTCATGTGTGCGGGCCGGGAGCGACCCGAGCCCTTTTCCGTGCTGCACGCGGGCTGTGGCCAGCAGCCAGGGCACGCAGGGTTGGAGAGGGGAGGCCGTCGAGCTGGAATTAGGCACAAACGCTTAGCGGTAGTTTAAAAGATTGTTTACTTACACCAAGATGGCAGTGGTGTAGGCTGGAAAACTTGCTTGAGTTGCGGTTACAGACAGACAACAAAACAAAACTCAAACCTGCAGGGCACGAGGGTACGTCGCAATGGGTTTTCGGCGACGGGAAGATAAACCTGTGGGACTCGAACCCAGGTAGAAGAGCTCTGAGGTGGTCGTCTTGCAAGGACTCACACGAAGTTTGCTAGGCTCTGTGGGTCCGGCTCTTTTGCGCGCAGGAAGGGATACGTCTAGGCTGCGATTAGTGACGGGGAGAGGCTAGAGGCTGATCAGACCTCTGTTGCCTGCTTGAAATGCGCTGGGTCCGTAAGGATCCGCAGCGCTTAGAGATCTTCACACAGCGTGAAGTCTCCTCCTCCCGGTGTTCGTGGAGTCCTCCAACTTGGGCGGAAACCACTCAAGCCTCTTATACGGCTAGCAAGCCAATCACTAGCCGCCACGTGTGAATAATTTAGAACTGGCCAATAATGGGACTCGAATTAGCATACAAATGGCGGGAACTCTTTGCAACGAGAATTTCTGTGCTGCAACAAAGAAATGCACCCTGCAAAGAAAGCTTCAAATTGGCGGGAAATTCTCCCTTGCACCGGGGTTCTCTTTTGCAGCAGAAAACTCCACCGTGCAAAGAAGCTGTAATTTAGCGAGAATTTAGCAGTGCCGAAGCACACAAATCAAAAATCACACCCTTTGAGTTGTGACATCATGTTCCTTCAGCTCCAGGCCCAGACAAGTTCCTCGTCTATTTGCAAGATTTATTGCATATGCTTTGGAGTTCCTTTTCAAATATCTGAGAAATATTACAAACAACAGTGCTTTGTTTGATGGGCAAAACTAAAACAATGGAAACATCTATTTAAAAAATCTTATAAAAAGAGTGAATCACAAGAAAAGTGAGAATGCTGAGAACTATGCAAATTGTTGGCATTTACCCAAAGAAGTCAGAGAGGTTTAAGTTCACAACATTTGGAGCTTTTGGCACAGTTGCTGTGATCTGTCCTTTTTCTTTTTGGTGACTGCTTGGAAATCCTGGGAGCTGAAGTGCTATGGCACCAATGCCATATTGAGGGCCTTGAAGGCTTTCACCCATAGGGAGCTGTTTCCTGACCAAGCTGGAAGAAACTGTGGCTGTCAGTTGTACTGATAAACCAGTGTTCTCAGAAGAGTGAGTCCAGCGGCCTTGTCTGAATGGACAAGGGAATGCTGGTTAACTTTGTGGCTTCTGTGCATGTTGTAGGTTTACAGGGATGGATGTCACAGAAAGCAAATATCAGCTTTGATAGAGCATGCTCTCCCCAGATAACATCCCCTGTTCATTACCTTCATCAGCTGCATGGTATCTTTGTGTTCTATCTGCATATTCTGCTCAGTCACAGCAAGACTTCTCTTAACCTGTTAATTTTTCAAAGCAGCTAAATTATCTTCCTTACAATGTATTGTGCTGAAGCTCTTTTAGCTGATAGTCAAGGCTCTTTGTGAATGTAGATGTGACAGCACTCCATGTAAGAGAAAGGGTTTGCCCTGTCATCCACTGTCACAATGCTGCCTTCTGCCCACAATAACTGAGTTTGCTACCTGCTGCCCACCTTCTCAGATGTGACTGTATCTCAAGTTTATAACATGCTTGGGATGTTGTGGGATGAAAGGTGCTAGATAAAAGTAACTGAGTAAAATAAATATACTGCAGATTATGGGACACAACTTGATTTAGAATCATAGAGAAGTAGGATTGGAAGGGACCTCCGTAAGTCATCTACTCCAATCCCCTGCTTGAAATATGATAATCTCTACCATTTTATATAAATCCCATCATCTAATCTCTCAGCAAAACTACACAGTTAACCCTGACACAACACAAGACATAACACCTTAACTCCTACAGGTAAAGAAGAGGAACCAGGGCTGCCAATGTCCTGCCACTACAAAGGGTGTTAAAAAAATTCTTGAGAAATCCAAAGAAGAGGGTCACGCCCCTGCTGTAGAGGAAGGCAAAAGCCCCCACAGTCCAAACCAATCTGATCATGGGGTGAAATTGCTTCCTGACCCCAAATATGGTGATTAGAACAGATCCTGGTTTCTCCGATTTAAACAAATACCCAATTTTCGGTTTAAAAAAAGTAACCCCAAATTCACATTTTTCCATGATTAAAAAGGAACATCACTGTGCACGTGTGCATGTGTATTTATATATATGTATTAGTGCTGTTTCATTTTAATAACGGAAAAATGTGGATTTGGGGTTACTTTTTTTAAACCGAAAATTGGGGATTTTTTTAATTGGAGAAAACCAGGATCCCTGGTGATTAGTCTGACCCTAAGCAGAGCAAGCAAGACCATCTAGCCAGGAACCTCTGTATATAAGTTCCACCAAGAACATTGGCACACCCCACTTAAAATCCCCAGCCTTGGCTGCAGCCAACACACAACACCTTTGAAAAAAGGCTTTAAAACCCCCTGATACATGTAGCAGAGGGGTGGGGGGAAAGGATTTCCTCTCAGCCCCATGCCGTAACCAGCAAAATTCCCAATTATTTGCAAAGGTTTTAAGAGTTGCATTTCATACCGTCACTTTCACAAGTTGGATGCAGCAACATTTTACAATACTAAGCCGGAGGGAGAGAAAAATAAAAACCTGGGATTTTTATTTTAAAAGATGTTTCATTGAAACCTGCAGCTAAAACAGAGATATATATATAGTGGTCAGTCATTTGAGGAAATAAAAGCAATTCAATGGAACATTGGTTTTGAATTTCTTTCATCTGCATTTCTGGAGTACCTTCAGTGGGAATGTAGCAGGGAAATTTTGTTCTCTCCAATCCCCTTCTAGCCAGCCAGGCAAGCTGTGTTTCACATTTTGCAGTACTTAGGAAGATACAAGTGTGCCTTGTGATGGGGTCAGATCCCATCTGATTAAAATGCGCTTTGCCCTGTCCTTAACTTTAAAAAGAGGGAATATCCTAAAGGAAAGTTGTGTTTGGGTTAAACCAATGGCAGGAGCTGTTAGCAGACAGGCAACTAGGAATTTTGGCCCAAGGGGTGGGAGCAGAGAGGAGTGTAGGATGCACCTAGCACAGGGGTGCTGTGGTGGTACAGGCTGAGTGCTGTGATGTGAGCTGTATTAACAAGGGCTACTGTAAGCTTCCCATGGGCTGCCATCTAGTACTCCTCTAAATTGACACCCAGGGCTGATGCCTCACTCTCCCACCCTTAGTTATGCATATTATTCACTTTCTTCCATTGTTATAGAGTTTCTCAGGAGGAGTTGCTGAATAATATGTGGAAAGAGAGTTTATCTTCCATGTTTCTACCCTGCAAAAGAGATTTTTACCCCTTCTGCTTCAAGATACCAAGGGAGGTTTAAAAGTCATTCCTGTCTGTATTAAGCTAATAATCCCTGCTTTAAAATATTAGCTAATACACATGAATTAATACATACCTTTGATCTTATCACGGGCATGGTTTAGCTGATTGAGGGTGACCGTAGGGGCAAAGAAACCACCTCAAAGTATTGATTTCCTTCTCCGGACCTTCTGAAAATATATTTGGTGCTTAGGCTGAGAAAATTATGCACCAGTATTCTAGCATAATTCAAAAATTACACATATCTATAAAGAAAACAGAAATGACTATTGGCATCAAGGGCAAACTGACAAGGAGAAATATCTCAGATATGAATAGCCACAAAGAGAGGCTGGTGAATGAACTTCAAAATTGTTATTCTCAGAATGTGTTTGGGGAATAATTTAGACCGGTAAATACATTTTTAAAAAGTCACAAAAGGCATTTTAATTAAGCCAATCATTTTAACTGTCAAGCTGGTCTCTTAAGAACATTTCAAGAAAGAAAACCAAGCAACTTTGCTTGTCTTTTGCTCTTTGTACTGTAAAAAAAAAAAAAAAACCCCAATAAGGCAAAACAACACACAATCTGTAACTTTCCATGGAACTAAAAGAAATATAAATTCTGTATATAAACCCAGGCATACCAATTCACTTGTTTTTCATTGGATGTAACCCTTTGTTTTTTTTCAACTTAAACGCTAATATCTGTCACAATGTACAGAGCTGTGATAGAGGCATGTCTCCCTATATTTTCATCTGCTAAGATTTCTCTGTTATCATGCATTACATCAGCTATGCTCTTGACAGCCTGCTTCGGGGTTTTCATTTCTATGGTAGGTAGACAGCTCAGATTAAAGGGAAGATGCTGCGTGAGCCAGCAGTAATCAAATCCTTCACGTGCCCTTAGTGAGGAAAAATAGGTTTTTAAATACAGGTTTAAGTGGGAGGAGATGAGAAGGGAGCAAAAACCATCAGAATAGTCTGAAATTTCACTTTGGCACTCTTAGAAGCTCCATAAGGAGGAGGAAAAACATAGTTCACAATAAACAAAACAACAATTAAATATGATCTCAACAGAGGCTGTGAGTTCTTGCCACATTACCTGGCCTAGCTTTTAAGTCCAGCTGTTTGCTCCTACGTCCTTCAGTGCATTAACTACCTTGTTTATCCCTTCTGACTTTTTCAACCTGCCTTTTGCCTGTTTTGGCTGTGCTGCCTCCCTCTGTAACTTTTCGTTTGTATTTTCTTTCTGCAAGTTCATTCATGGCATTTGACAAAACAGGCCATTACCCATGGAAGCTCATTCCTCTCTGAACCACTTAGTCTTTAAGGGTGAAGATGCATATTACCCTCAGACCATATCAAATCTGTGAAATGCTAAGTGGTGTTTAAGTTAGAATGTGCTGTGACCAGTCGCACATTAAGGGCTAATCACATTTCTTGCCTGCATGGCTGTGTGCAGGACACCTGGGTTCTATTCCTGGACATTTGGGTAGGGGTGGAAGCTAGGAGCAGAGCATCCTGAGATGCTGGAGAATTGCAAATTGCTTGTTTATCTCTGTGGAGCAAACGGAAGTTACCTTAACATGAGCTAGGTAACAGCCCAGAGTTTTAACCCTCATTTGAAGTGGCATAACTTTGAGAGGCTCAGAGGGCATTTAGCATGAGTTATCAAGCTTTGATGTATGGACATTTTGTGTTTTAAGTGCCCTTAGTATGGTTATTTTATCCTGTCAGGTGCCACTCTGCCCTACTTTCAACTCATCTGTAAATGATTCAACATTGTCAGTGGGCGCACCTACACATGCAGTTAATGAGCCAGAATTTAGTGTGCAGTAAATTCATATGCAGTAAACTACTCCAGAGCATGCATCTATACATGCGCCCAGATCAAGAGCAAATTAAGGCCGATGGAAGCAGTTTAGTCCAGAGCTGCTCCTGCCCTGCTCTGCCCCCCTGTAGTAGCCAGGGGAGGAAGCTCCAAGCTCTGGCCGCAGCTGCCTGGGTGCCAGGGGCTGGCAGGGGGCTCCAGGTACAGCCCCAGGCTGACAGGTGGCAACAGAAGCAGCTCCAGGCAGTGTGGCTCAGTGATAAGCCTTGAGCTCCAGGGGGTGGGGGAGATGTCCTGGGCACCAGGAGCAGTTCCAGGTGGTGCAGAGGTCTGGCTGTAGTCCTGGGCTCCAGGGGCTGGGGACAAGTGGTCATGGGCACTGTAGGCAACCCAGGCAATGTGGACTTCTGGGCTTAGTCCTGGGCTCTGGGGGGCAGAGGAGGAGCTGTTCCGGCTTTGGGGTTCCTCTGGCTGGTGTGGACCTCAGGGCCTAGTCTCAGGCTCTGGGGGCCAAGGGAGGAGCTGTTTTGGGCACTGGGGGCACCTCTGGGTGGTGTGGAGCTTGGGGCTTGGTCCTGGGGGAGGAGCTTTCCTGGGCTCCAGGGTCAACTCCAGATGGCTCAGAGCTAAGCCCCAGGCTCCAGGGGCAGCTCTGGGCTGGCAAGAGTAAGGGGGTCAGGCCTGAGCTCCAGATACCTTCATAGCATGGCAGAGGCTGGTTCTGACACAAGGTTCCTTTAGCTGCTGA
>NW_005841860.1:53145-53535 GCF_000455745.1 Alligator sinensis | reverse complement strand
CATTTGCTCCTGGGTCAGCATCTACACGTGCTGCAGTGCAGTAAAAAACTCTGCAGCAGGATGGTACTTATATTTACATGTACTATCTTGCTATAGAGTTTTTTTAATCTACTGCACCCTAATATCTGCACGTGTGTAGATGTGAGATGTTTACTGCACAGTTAATTAGGTTACCGTGTAGTAAACATCTTGTGTAGATGTAAACAGTGACAATCATGGACATAAGAAGCTGTCTCTCTTTTGCTAGTCTGTCCTTCAGCCCAAAAGTACTTTCCAGGCAGATTTAGTGTCTTATAATTATTGTTGGATGCCATAAACCTAGAATAACCCTACTGAAGTTATTTTAGGTTTGCATCTGTGTCTAATCCAGGAAGCCTCTAAATGTACGGT
>NW_005841860.1:48460-53135 GCF_000455745.1 Alligator sinensis | reverse complement strand
GGAAAGAATGAAGGGACTATGGGAGCAATTTAAACATCCAGAATAATGGAGCACTAAGGAGAAAGGGGTCTGCTTAATGACTGGTGTTAGGCCCTACTTATCAGGTGTTTCCTACTTAAACTCATAGACTGCGACTGTTCAAGAGGAAGCCTGCTTGGGGTAGCAGAGCATTTTTGAGGGCATTGCCACTAGGGATAGTAAGCTTGCTTCATAGATGTGGTCAGTCTGACTTACATAATGGCAAGATCAGAGTGTAACCAAGGAAGTGAGTGTGTCACCACCCCAAGATGGATAATGGTCTTTGTCCCATAGCAGCCTCATTTAGTAGTAAGTTTGCATAAAAAGCAATCCAAGTTGATCATTATGGCTAGGGACAGACATTCAAAAAGCCTGAGCCTGAATTGATTCAGTCTTTGTAGGTTAGTCTAACCTGGCTAGGCTAAATCCAGTTTTGTAACTGGACAGACATCCCAGAAATGCAGGCACATGCCTGCAGTGGCTCAGCGTAAAAGTCAGGGCAGGGGTGCTAGAGCAGCCCTCCTTTCCTTCTACAGCATGGAGCTGAGGGGGCCATGGCAAGAGCTCTGATTAGCCCAGCTGGGAATTGATGACCGTGTTTATCACCCACTTAAGAAAACAACAGAGGGACATTACCAGGTACTTCTTGACTCTGTCTGTTGATTTTACCTGTTGATTCAGCACAGACTGTAGCCAGCATGTGGTCTGCTAGCTGATTCACAGACACCTCCTCAGCAAGACAGATGGGAGGGAGGAAGCAGCCTGCAGTCTGTGCTGGAGCTGCAGCCAGGGAGCAGAGGGCAGGGGCCAGCTCTGCCATGGAGCAGAGAGCTCTGCCCAGTCCAGAGAGCATTCCAGGATGCTGGGGGTGTCTGGTTTATCTTAAACCAGCAAGGGGTCTGGGACAGAAACTGCACAAACCAGTTTCAGCCAGGTCAGTTAAGTCTGATAAACCTGGTTTAATGTAGTATCTCAAACCAGTTTCAGCCATTCTCAAACTGGTTTAAGTGCATGTAGAGAAGAAAAGATGGGAATACTTACCAAGGGCCAGCAGGACCTGGTAAAGGAAAAAGGAGCTTCCCAGGAGTCATGGTTCCAGAGTAGCTGCTCCATGAAGCTAGAGCAGCCCCAGAATGAGTGGGGAAAAAGGAGAAGACCTGGATGAAGGGGAGAGAGAGGCCACACATCCCAGAACCTTGGAGGACAGGAGAGACAGCCATGGTTGAGCAGCCTGCTAGCTAGAGAGCTCCGAGGAGCTCCCAGCAGCTGGGGAGAACCGGCTGGGGAAGCACTCCCAGGAGCACAGTGTTTACGTAGGAGGTCCACACTGGAGATGAAGGGCTAGCTGTGAGAAGGTGGCTAAGCCCGTTGGACACAACACTTTTTTCCTTTTTCTTTTGCTCAACTTGGACACAGTGAGCCCGCACTCATACAGGTCAGCTGGCTCGGGAGTGAGAATACCGGATGCAGTTTGCCGGGTCAAAGGGGCAGGACACCCTCTTGTGGACTTGTATTTAACCTAAAGAAAGTGAGAGATTTCAAGACTACAGCCCAGAAGGGCTCTGTTCCAGTTCATTCGGAGTGAGTTCCTTTATTTTTCGATTTCAAGGAAGAGAGTGTTTATTCTTAGGAAGACTGTACAGTAGACTTCCCCGAGCCAGATGAGGCAGTCTGGCCATACACAGGGACTGAAGTCCATCACTGCATTGATGAGACCCAAGAGAAACTAAAATGCAAAGAAAAGAAAAAATGATTATAAATTATAATTATTATTTAAAAGAGAAATCACTGAGTTTCAGTTTAATGAAGGTTGGCTGAATTTCTGAGAGACACTAAGCTGGGCTCTATGGGAGGTTAGAGCCCCAGGAGAAACCCATTCTAGATCCCAGTGTCAAGTGGTGTTTAAAATTAACTCCTCCCAAAAGAGATCATCTTCTAACATCAAGACATGGCAGGAAAGAGTCGGACTTACCACTTAGAAATCCCCACAAATGATTGCAATACATACATTCTAGGTTGGGGGAAGCCTCCATCAGCTCCTCACTTCATTAAGTTAACCATGCACTGAACATCTGTTCTGTTACAGGTTTAAATCAGTTTCTGGCCTACAGGACCAAGTTAACCTTACTTGTCTCATTCAAGTTGCTTGCTTATATACCAACCCTTTTTCTAATTTATCTATCTCAATTATGTCACCACCACCACAGATTTTTCTTGGAAGAGGGTCAGTTACTAGCCATTCTTGATCTAGTCTAGATACTCTTAAATTGATTGGATTCATGTTGATTTATTGCCCATTGTCTGTTATTTTTATGAGACTGCTTATTCACTCTTTGGTTTTAATCTAGTTACCTAGCTGTTTGCCTGGTGATATCAAGACAGATTTAGGTTATCTTAATGCCTCTATTCTGAAATCTCTCCTTTTCTCCTTCCTTTTCTTTATGGCATGTTTCTATTCTTTAGGCAATAGAGAAATAGATGGAAAAGAAAGTGTTAAGTCCCATGTTGGGACCTAATATCCACTGAACAGAGTCCTACAATGTACCTGTGCTCTTTCTCCTAGAGGCAAGTGTAAATTAAGTTAAAAAGTAATATGAAATGAGCTGTGTAAATCATCTTTTACAACACAAGCAAAAGATTGTAGAAGTACTGTTACAAGCACTGTTGCCATAATAATAAAAGATTTTTTACTGGGAATGACATTTACACACACAAACTTTCTCACAAAGGGTGTCAGCTTGGAAGAAATTGTTGAAAATTCTAAGAAAATATCAGATATCTGTTTTTTAAATGTCAACTAAAATAACACATTCAGTGCAGTTTCTGGGACTGAAAAGACCAGGTAAAAAGGAATTAACTTCAAATTAGCCCAAGGAGTTAGGCATAAAATCTGAAAGTTTTATCTATGAGACCAAACTTCCAAAAAAGCTGTGATGTACAGGTTTAAATTGGCATAGCTTCAGTAGAGCTACAAGGATTTCCACCTAATTAAATGATCACATGCTATATTTCCCATGTGATTGCTCTTGCTGTAAATTTTTGGAAGGAAATTTCTGTGTTGTTTTTAAAGAAATATACCAAAAGAAGTGAATTGTTAGGAAACAATATTATTTATTATTATTTATTTGTTATTTATTATTTATAAAATGCATGAGATACGAAGCTCTTTATGATTATCTCAATAGGCATGACCAACAAAGGTTTTGAGAAAAGGATACAATAGAGCAACAAAATGGTGATCTACATTATCATATCAGTGCAATGATTTTTTTTTGATGTGTGACTTTTCACTTTTTTTAGGTAGGGTATTAAGAAGGAAGTATTTACATGGAGAGGCAAAGAAGGAAACAGAGACAAAAAAAGAGCTATGGGTGAAAAAGAGACGAAATTGGCAAAAAGAAGCAAAGAAAGATGGTACAGGGTAAGGAAAGGAGTGAGGCCCTGGAATAAGGCTGAAGTAAATAGAGAGAGTTTCAAGGAACAACTCATTGACATGTTAAGTAAAAACAGGGAGAGAGAGGATGTGAGTGTGCAGACCAGAGTTTCCTAATACAGCTGCCTGTCTCTGTTCTTGCTGGTCATTGTTCTAGGTAGGCTTTCCCCAGCAGCTTTCTTTCCACACAGTTGTGTGCCATAAGCTGCATGGACCCTGATGGTTTGGAGCTAGGCTGTTTTCTGTGCTGCATTACGTTGGGGATAGTGAGAAATGAAAGATCCCACTTTAGGTGTCAGGGCTTCTGGGATTTGTTTCTGATCCTGGAAGGGAGCATGTATGTTGACAGCAGGGGCCTTGGGGGCTGTTGCAAGAATTCAGAGGATGGCTCTGGGGTACCTAGAGAAGTCTGGGAAGCTGCAGGGAAGGGGAAACCTGAAAACAGAGAGACAGACAGCAGAAAATCACAGAAAGAGCAGCAGGAGAGACTGGAAGGCAGCAGGGGCAGCAGGAAAGCAGAGAAATGCAGCAGAAAGTCACAGGGAAAAGGCAGTAGGAGCGTGGGAAGCAGGGGGACAGCAGAAAATTACAGGAAACGCAGTGGAAGAGACTGAGAGGCAGCAGAAAGTCACAGGGAAAAGGCAGTAGGAATTGAGAGGAGATTGGGAAACTAGTGAAGAGGGGTGGGGGCTGGAATTGAGAGAGAGAGAGAATGAGGCTGGAATTTAAGATAAGGAAGGGACTGGGATTCAATAAAACATGCACTCACTCAGTGCATACACCCCTACTAGGCATACACACTCACACTAGCAGCTCAGATACACACACGTTCAAAATAACTCGGGGTTGCAAATGATAGTGGTTTTATTGAACAAGGGAGATGGTGACAATGCCAAATTGGTTCCCTTGCACGCGTACGTGTACACACACACACACACACACACACACACACTCTCTCTCTCTCTCTCTCTGGCAGCAGGGGTTAGAGAGGCTTGGTGCAGGGGCTGAAGTCCACTGAAATCCAGGAGGAGAGAGACGGAGAGAGAAAGAGAGAGTCCAAATTGTAGGAGGAGGTGTGCAGGTAATATCTACCTATCCCAGGCTGGAAGTTGATCCTTGATGGCCAGTCGGGGTCTCCTTCATAGATTCATAGATGTTAGGGTCAGAAAGGACCTCAATAGATCATCGAGTCCGACCCCCTGCATAGGCAGGAAAGAGGGCTGG
>NW_005841860.1:38946-48215 GCF_000455745.1 Alligator sinensis | reverse complement strand
GAGTGGCCCTTCTCTGGACCCTCTCCAGGTTATCCGCATCCCTCTTGAAGTGCGGTGCCCAGAATTGCGCTCAGTACTCCAACTGCGGTCTGACCAGCTCCCGATAGAGGGGAAGTATCACCTCTTTGGTTCTATTTGTCATGCATCTGCTGATGCACGATAAAGTGCCATTAGCTTTTCTGATGGCTTCGTCACACTGCCAACTCATGTTCATCTTGGAGTCCACTAGGACTCCAAGATCCCTTTCCACTTCTGTGCCACCCAGCTGGTCATTTCCTAGGCAGTAGATGTGCTGGACATTTTTCCTCCCTAGGTGCAGCACTTTGCATTTCTCCTTGTTGAACTGCATTCTGTTGTTTTCTGCCCACTTCAGTTTGGTGTCGTCCAGAGGGGGTCACCGGCAGGGCCTCTGGGGTGGATAAGTGACGTAAAGCTGGCCTGGTCTGGATGGAAATGGCGTTCCCACTGGGTCTGTCTTCACTACCCCTTTTTATAGGGGCAGACCGTGTGTGACCCTAGTGACAGGAGGCATGCCCAGCCAAGGGTCAACCCCTGATGTACTGAGCATGTGTGCTCCATGCAGGGATGTGCAGTTTCGGGTGTCTGTAATGGTAGGGTACAATGATAGAGTTGCTGGTTCTGCGGGGTCTTTTGTTTTTCAAATGCTGGTCTTGTCTCTGTTCCTGGGTGAGTCAATGTGAGGTGATGGCCTGGTCGTTACAGGCCATTCAGTAGAGGCCTGCTACCATTGTATTTCAATCATTCTCAATCATTCTCATTCATCCAGGAAGCAATTTACATGGGACGGGTACAATGAATCATATTATTGCAACATGGGATGCCCAGGCAGAGGACAGAAGATGGAGGCTTGACATGTAAAATGGAAACTTGACATGACTTTGGTTTACTTAAAAACACAGGCCTAAACTATACAATATCCATATGAAACACAATCAATACAAAAATGATAATAATACAATATATAACAGTAAAAATTAATACAAACCTAATAATTATACAATATAAAACAGTGGATATCCAAAACCAAAAACTTGCTAGTAAAATAAAAATGTTCAAAGCTTATCCTAAGTTTGAGCTCACTTATACTTATCTATGGGGTATAGAGAGGAAGAGAAAAGTCAGAAATGGATGGGGAAGGGGAGGGAATGCATTTTAAAATTAAAAAAAAAAGAAAAACTAGGGGTTTTGCTACAACTCTCCCACGAGACTGATGGTGTATACCTCTGATATCTGGGTATCCCTTATGTGAACATTTCAGAGGGTGAGTGTATACATGCGCTTTAATTAATGCACATTAGCCTATTTTAATATGCATTAAAGCATCACTAAAAAACTGCTTTTTAGTTAATGTCCATTAAAATAGGCTAATACGCATTAAGAATCATTTAAAAACCATGTCCTTTAGTTACTGCACATTAAGAGAGGCTAATGTGCATTTTTCTAGTACCTTACAATGGAGGTACTAGATTTAATGTGCATTAAACTGAAGTGCATTAATGCATGTGTAGACATGCCTCAAACCTGCATGTCCTTCCACCAGCTTGACTTAAAAATGGCTGAGCCACTTTTGTTCAAATAAAGGCAAAAAATCCTCTTAAAACTAAGCTTGACCATTTCAGATCAAGAAGTCACATTTTGAGGAGAAAAGCAACTGAGAAAAGTGGGCTACAATAGAAACTGTTGGGCTGCCTTAATATAACTGTCACCACTGGCCCCAAGCACATATATTTCATTTACAGGCAAAGGTATACAGACAAAGGCATAGAGATAGGGTTGGTAGCCATGCAGACTTCCTCTACTGTCTCAAAGGTCTAATTGAGACTGTTGAATTGCCTTAGTTTCTGATGGGTCTCTTATCTGAAGTCATAGAAATGTTATCTTTACTCAGCAAAATGCATTTTACTTTCGAAAAATCAGTTCATTGAACTAGATGCCCTGCTGCTGCCGATATGGGATAGAAAATGATTTAATGGGCACATTATCTTGTTTTTCTTCCAACATACTCAGAAGTTCTTTTATTTCTAATACTGTAACAGATCCAAATGTCTCCCATCAATGGCAGCAATTAAAAAAAGAAAGACAAAAACTATGTCTTCGGTGTTTGCCAGTTTTATAATTTGTGTAAACCCTGTCATTCATTTGCTAATACAAATAGAAATTCTTAAGTAATGTGGATAATGACATCTTGGATGTCTGTAGAAGCCATGAATTCCTTCGTTGTCTTAAAGGAAAGTAGGCTGTTTGATACTCTTGTCCCTGGAATTACACAGAGCCTTAAAAGCAACTGCTTATCCATTTGAAAACAAATAAAGCAAGAATGCATAATCTTAATTATGAAGTCATGGCTGAGAAAATAATCAGTGCTCAGATTGAATTGTCTCTTTCCAACCAAGAGAGCAAATGTAGGGAAAAAAACACCAGTGTTTTGTTCCATTGTAAATAGTGTATTTGGGTTTATACAAAATTGTTCTATTAAAAATTATCCTTGGTACAGATGTGGGTACAGGTTTCTTGGTTTTCCTTCTAACTCCATTTCTGTGATTTAGCTCAGCATAGTTGATTAGCAGAAGCAGGACCTCACCACCTGGAAATGTATTTTGCCCATCACGGTTATTTATAGGGTGACCTTAAATCCCGGTTTGCCTGTGGCAGTCTCAGATTTTGGAGGCTAGTCCTGGCTAGCAGGTGAAAATTAAAATGAGCGTCCCAGGCACAGAGTGTGAGGCTTGGAGGCAGAGTGGCAGGACCTGTGAAATACGAAGCCCTGGCATACTGCAAAATTGTCCATTAACAGTAACTGTTTCATAGATTTCATAGACATCAGGGCTGGAAGGGACCTCGGAAGATCATCGAGTCCAGCCCCCCGCCCAAAGGGCAGGAAGTCAGCTGGGGTCATAGGATCCCAGCAAGATAAGCATCCAGTTTCATCTTGAAGGTGTTCAATGAAGGCGCTTGAACCACCTCCGGTGGCAGGCTGTTCCAGACCTTGGGGGCTCGGACAGTAAAGAAGTTCTTCCTTATGTCCAGCCTGAAACGATCTTGAAGTAGTTTGTGACCATTCGACCTCGTCATCCCTTGGGGCGCTCTGGTGAACAAACGTTCCCCCAGATGCTGGTGGTCCCCCCTGCTAAACTTGTAGGTGGCCATCAGATCACCCCTGAGCCTGCGCTTTTTCAGGCTAAAGAGCCCCAGGGCTCTCAGCCTGTCATCGTAGGGTCTGCTTCCCTGACCTCTGATCATGCGCGTGGCTCTTCTCTGGACTCTCTCAAGCTTCTCCACATCCTTTTTGAATTGTGGAGCCCAAAATTGGACACAGTACTCCAGCTGCGGCCTCACTAAGGCCGAGTACAGGGGGAGAATGACGTCCCAGGATTTGCTTGAGAAGCATCTATGGATGCAAGCCAGCGTTTTGGTCGCTTTACTAGCCGCTGCATCGCATTGCAGGCTCATGTTCATCTTGTGGTCAATGATGACCCCCAAGTCTCTTTCTTCCATAGTGCTAGCCAACATAGCACTGCCGAGCCTATAAGGATGCTGCGGGTTTTTTTTCCCAAGGTACATCAAAGGTGATTGTTAGCACCTGGTGAAGTAAGGAACAATAGGTCATTAATGGGCCATTGGCTCCTTGCAACCTGCAGCAGTTGGGGGAGGGGGTCGACAGTGTCCCAGATATCGCACTGTCCCATATGCTCACCCTAGTTATGTGGTATATTTCACTACAAGTGAAAGTAGACCTAGAATCCTTTGATCACAATTTATTGTATTTTTGCACTTCAGCAGATTGGTGGTAGAATATTTCAAGCAGAAATTCAGCCAAGTGCATTGCAAACTTTAAGTGGCACTCTGGAAATTGCAGATATTCTTTATGAGTGAGTTAAGACCAATACCTTCAAGCCTGGAACAAATATTTCTTCTTTGCTACTCATCCTTCTGTTAAGTCCCTAGTGTGCAGTATGAATCACATTTTTGTCTGTCTTGATTTGTTTATGAATAAACTTAAAAAATTACTCATTCAAATGCTGTTCATCAACTAAGTTACATTCCCATTTGTATTCTCTTGATTACATGCTATTTAAGCCAACCTTTCAAAAACACTGTAGTATTGGATATGGGTTTGAAATGGCAGTTTCAAATATTTATTAGGAAGTGTATCATGCCCTCAGTGAAAGAGGGGTAGACTACTGCAGGATAGCTTTCATCTGCCTTTGGATAATAGCATACACAGACGTCTCATAGGAGCTTGTTCATGTACTCATGACTTTTTGTATGATGGATATGCTCTCTAGTCCCCTGATCATCCTGGTAGCACTTCCTTGCACTTGTTCCCGTAAGAGTGCATTTTCTTGAATATGGGTGACCAGAACAATACACCTATCAGATGAGCTTTTACTAGAGCTTTGGGAAATAGCATTAAGATTGCATTTTTCTATGTGCCTCCAAATAAGAAACACCCCTGCCTTTTGGGAAGGCAGGATTAAGAAAGAAAGATCTTTTGTGGAGTCCTGTCTAAATGGTGGCCCCATGGAGCAGTGACAGAGTCTGCTCATCAACATCACTCACTCTTTGCAGTGCTGCAGCTCAAGCTTTATTCCTTTCACAGCCACTTCCAAATCGGCCATTCAGCAATGGCTATGACAGAGTTAAAGCTTAAATTGCAAGGAGAGAGGGAGTGACACTAAAAAGTGGACTTCACACCTTCTGCAAGCAGTCAGGAGTCCAGCTCCCAGCAGCCATTCGCATATCCCCATGACTCCATTCTGTCTTGGATATAAGCTTCTTCATTCAAAAACTCACCCCAATTGTGGATGGCTAATTTTGGGGTAAAGGATGTGTGGTATATGACCACACATGTGCTTTTATTTTTCTGTTGAAACTATCCCACCTAATATATTCTAGGATTGTATTTGGTATTTTTACTGCTATATTTCATTGGTTCTGCTTGTTTTTGCCTTTTCCATTTTCCTTTACAAAAAACTAAGAAATGACATTTAAAAAAAAACACAGTAAAAGAGCATTAACATTGCAAGCTCAAGCACTCAAGAGCTAGGAAGTAACAGAAAAAAGGTTTCCCAAGCAACTCTAAGCAACCTGATTACCAGCTCTAAGACCATATATTATTCATTCTCCAGGGCCCTACTTCATTGTAAGCACAGAATCCGTGAACAAACTTGCAAGGGGAGACAGATTATTGCACTGGGGTAAAGTAGTGTGCTGGGATGAAGCCAGGTATTTTCCTACCTAGGTGACACTAGGCAAGAGTCTATCATAATGCATATATGAAACCTCATTTCTGACATTTCCCAATTTTCAAGTTTTTTACTTTGTAATCTTAACATCATTTTACTTTTGTGCCTGTGCCTTTGTCGTTGAATACTGAATAAGGGAAGTTAGGGATGTAATAAACCTAATAGATTGTACAGTCCACCTGCCAATAATGTAGGTTTGCTTTCTGATGTTTTTTAGTATTCAGTGATGGAAGTCAATAGCAGGAGACTATCAAATAGACTATAAATAGAAGTCAATAGCAGGAGACTATAAAATTGAAGTTTCTAGGGAGCAGTATTCAGATGTGGTATGACCACTGCACAAACAGCTAATCTGATCAGACCCTGGTCCATCTAATCCACTATCCCACCTCCAACAGTGGCCAGCACCAGCTGCTTCATAGGAACATGAACAAACTTTTCTCCAGGCAGCTGTTGGGTAAACTCACCTGTCCATCTAATCTCTTAATCCTTATCTCTACTAATGATAGATTATTTTAAACCCTGAAACATGAATTTTAATCGTTCACAAAAGTTATGTTTTGCTGTGAACTATGATAACTATTGCTATTATTTTTGCTTCAGTAGTTCCCTGTGTAGCTTCAGTAGTTGGCAAGTGAGTTCCACGATATAATTGCACATCAAGTGGAAAAATATTTATGTCAGCAACAACAGGAAGATCAGGGTCCGTTACTGAATGGGGGAGGCAACCTAGCAAGAGATGATGAGGAAAAGGGTGAAGTACTCAAGGCCTTTTTCACCTCAGTCTTCAAGGGCAAGATTAGCTACTAAACTACTGCACCTGGCAATACAGTTTGGGTACAAGGTGAGCAGCCAATGGTGAAAGAACAATCTAGGGACTATTTATATGTGTACAAATCCATGGGGTCAGACACAGTGCACCCATGGGTGCTGGGGGAGTTGGCCAATGTGATTGCAGGGCCACTAGCCACTGTCCTTGAAAACTCATGGTGATTCAGAGATGTCCCAGACAATTGAAAAAGGGCAAATATAGCGCCTGACTTTAAGAAAAGGGGAGGAGGAGGATCTGGGGAACTACAGACCAGTCAGCTCACCTCAGTCCCCGGCAAAATCATGGAGCAGCTCCTCAAGGAATCAATTTCTAAGCACTTGGAGAAAGTGATTAAGAATAGTCAGCATAGATTCACCAAGGACAAATCATGCCTGACCAACCTGATTGCCTTCTATGATAAGATGATTGGCTCTGTGGATGTGAGGAAAACAGTGAATGTGATATATCGTGACTTTAGCAAGGATTTTGATGTGGTCTCCCACAACATTCTCACAAGCAAGCTAAGGAAAGATGAATGAACTTCAGGGTGGATAGAAAACTAACTGGATCATCAGGGTAAAGGGGTATTAATTAATGGCTCAATATCTAGTTGGCAGCCAGTATCAAGTGGAGTGCCCCAGTGGTCAGTCCTTTTGTTCAATATTTTCATCAACAACCTGGAAAATGGGATGGAGTGCACCTTCAGCAGGTTTGCAGATGACACTAAGCTGGATAGAGTAGTAGATATACTGGAGGTTAGGGCTAGGATTCAGAAAGACCCAGACAAAGCAGAAGATTGGACCAAGTGAAATCTCATGAAGTTTAATAAGTATAAGTGCAAAGTCCTGTACTTAGGATGGACCAATCCCATCCACCAGTACAGACACAACCAGTAGAGGTTGTGGAATCTCCATCATTAGATGTTTTTAAAACCAGTAGACAAAGTTTTGGCTGAGATGATATAGTAGGGAGTGGTCCTGCTTTGAGCAGGGTGTTGGACTAGATAGTTTAAATGGTTCCCTTCCAACATTTGCCATCCTGCATGTATACTGGAGTATTGTGTCCAGTTCTGTGCGCCCCATTTCAGGAGGGATGTGGACAACATGGAGAGGGTCCAGAGGAGGGCCACCCGCATGATCCGGGGACAACAGGGCAGACCCTACAGTGAGAGACTGCGGGACTTGAACCTATTCAGCCTCCACAAGAGAAGGCTGAGGGGGGACCTGGTGACCGTCTATAAACTCACTAGGGGGAACCAGAAGGGTTTGGGGGAGACGCTGTTTCCCCTAGCCCCTGCTGGCATAACAAGGAATAATGGGCACAAGTTGATGGAGAGGAGGTACAGATTGGACATCCGAAAAAACTACTTCACAGTCAGGGCGGCTAGGAGCTGGAACCAACTTCCAAGGGAGGTGGTGCTGGCCCCTACCCTGGGGATCTTTAAGAAGAGGCTGGATACTTACCTGGCTGGACTCATTTGAGTCCCGTTTTTGTTTTTAGGGTGAGTGGTTTTGTTTGTGTTTTTGGGTTGTTCTCCCGCCCTGGCGGGGGGTCGGGCTAGAAGATCTATTAGGTCCCTTCCGACCCTGAAACTATGAAACTATGAAACTATGTATCTACATTGATTTTCATTTATCATCACATTGCCCATGATCTACACAGCTTCAGTCTCTCCAGAGCGTATTGCCATCCTCTATGTTCTTTAGTAATCTAAATAATTTCAAATAGTCTTCACCCTTACTTAAGTATACTCACCACTTCATGAGGACCTTCTCCAGATCATTAATTTATGTTAAGTAAGAAAGAATCTAGTATGGAACCCTATTCAAGCACTCTGCTACTGATTCTATTCTTCATGTTCTGTCTCCTAGCCATGGCAGTGTGTTGCCTTTCACCTCAGGCACTCTAGTGCCTTTAGTAGCATCTTGTGCAGACCTCATCAAAGGCTTTTTCAAAGTTTAAATAAATTATGTCAACCAGTTCTCCTTTATCAACTATTTTATTGATGTGATCAAAGAGATTAATGAGACGTGACTTTCCTTGGCAGAACCCATGCTGGTTATACCCCCTTATATAATGATCTCCTTGGTGCTTTGTTAATCTCTCTTTTAAGAATCATTTCAACTAATTTACCAGACACAGATGTAAAGCTTATTGATCTATAACTTTCTGCAACACTGCTACATCCATTTTACAATAGTAAGATTCATAAGATGAACTGCATCTGATAGCAAATCTAATAGTTCCAATAAACATATGTATATCAATATACTGAACCTGATACCATATTTTCTTGTATACAAAGCATACCACAAATGAAATATGAACCTTCTTTTTGGAAGGCAGCATGTACAGAGTTCCCAGGGAGTGTAGCATCAGGGACATCCTGGTATGGCAGACTGGGCATGTCTACACATGTATTTATGCATGTCTAAACTTAATGTGCCTTTCCTTAAGGTACATTAAGAGAATATACCAACATCCCACACCAGGATGGCATCCAAGCCTGCCTTGCATATCTACAGGAACAAGATTACAACTCAGAATACAGGCCCAAAGATATTACTGACCTTATACACTTCATCCTCACACACAACAATTTCACTTTTAATAATCAACAATTCCTCCAGGTGATGGGATTAGCTATGGGAACTAAAATGGCCCCACAGTATGCCAACCTTTTTATGAGCCACCTGGAAGAAGACATCATCAAGAACTGCACCATTAAACCCTTGCTATACTTAAGATACATCGATGACATCTTCATCATTTGGACTGAGAACCTGCAATCTCTGATTGAGTTCCACCAGAAATTCAACAGTCGCCATCCCTCCATCCGACTTTCTTTAGAATACTCCAGCACCAACATCTCCTTTTTAGACACAATGTTCAGTAACCAGAAGGGTAAAATACAGACCACAGTATACAAGAAACCCACAGACCAACATACATATCTGCACAGAACCAGCAATCACCCTAAACACACCAAAAAAGCTGTGATATACAGCCAAGCCCTCAGATACCACCGCATTTGTACTGAAGAGCACACTCGGGATTGCCACCTCACCAATCTTAAAAAGGCTTTCACCCAATGAGGACACTCCTCCAGAGAGGTAGATCGCATGTTTGAAAGAGCCACCTGGATACCACGTGAAGAACTGCTGCAGTACAGAAGAAAACCCCCCACAAAT
>NW_005841860.1:20099-38763 GCF_000455745.1 Alligator sinensis | reverse complement strand
ACCGGAAATCTATCAAAGACAGAAATACCCAATTACCGGTGGGGGCACATTTCTCACAGGAGGGCCACTCTCTCTCCAATCTCTCAGTCCTGATCCTCAAGGGAAACTTACACAACACTTCCCAGAGACAAGCCTATGAGCTGCATTTCATCAACCTCCTGGATACTAGAGATCATAGACTAAACACAGACATTGGATTTTTGATACATTATAATCTGCCTGGCAACTGACTCCCCAGCCCAGCCCAGCCCAGCCCAGCCCCTGGCTTCTTTACTTTTCATTCCATCCAGGAAGAGCACACACCAACTGCTGAAACTTCTTTAGCCTGACAAAGGGTTTTTGAACCCAAAAGCTTGCTTAATAACTTTTCTCCAACTATTTGGGTTGATCTAATAAAAGATATCAAATTCACCCAAGGAATCTTGTCTGCCTTAAGAGAATTTAGGCACACATCTACATGTGCACGTGCTAATGCGCATTAAGGAGTATTACATTTAGACACGAATAGCTAAATCACATTAGCTCATGTGCAGACGCAGTAATGAGCATTAACGTGGTATGTATC
The DNA here is from genome assembly GCF_000455745.1 of Alligator sinensis. NCBI lineage: Eukaryota > Metazoa > Chordata > Crocodylia > Alligatoridae > Alligator > Alligator sinensis. The sequence goes on along the minus strand of NW_005841860.1, from coordinate 38,198 downwards.
CATTGATGCACACCACGTTAATATGCATTAGCACATCTACACATGTGCTAATGTGACTTAGCTATTTGCACCTAATTTTGATACCTTCTTTAGGCAGGTATCAAATTTAGGCTCACATAGCCTTAATTTGCCATTTTTAAGGCACATTAAGGGCATGCACATGTAGACACACATCCTTAATGCACCTTAAAAATGGCGATATTAGGTTAAGCCAGCTTAAAAGGCACGTGTCGACACTCCCACTGTCTCCTATGATGCCATACTTCCTGGACCCACAGTATTCCCAAGAGGACTTATTCTATATCACATAAAGTTGTGCCCCAGACTCTTGCAAAGAGCAGAAGCAAGACCGTTAGTATATACGTTCCTGTAAATAAACTGTTGTTTCCACATCACAAGCCTCATCTAAACACTACCAGTAGCTCTCCTGCTGCTTCATATGCAAGCTACAGTGTTTAGCCAATAGTTAATGCTGTGTGACTCTGCCATTTCAGTTTGCTAAGCAGACATGAGTGGCAGCTGTCTTGGAAGCTGCATGACATGCTTAGTGTGTCCTGGAGTTCTCTGTTTCCTGCATTGAAAACATTCACCCAAATTTTGGGGGGCTGATTTTGGAGGAAAAAGGACCATGTGACAAAATGCAGTATTCCCTTCATTGAGGGTGTAGCTACATGATATAATTCAGTAGCAGGTGGACATACTCAAGCTAGCTCCAGATAGCTTGCCCAGGTACTAGGAAAATATAGCCACCTTAGTACAACATTCAACCCAAGGTAATTTACCCAGCTTTCCACAATTCTAATTAGCCTGGGCAGAGCTATGTGGTATTCTGCCACGTAGACATACACTGAAATTTGTATTTCTACCAAAATACTTACCTTCTTTATCTAAGGAAAAGTTAAAGGTTAGTTGTTCCATTACTTAAAAACATACATCTGTGTAGGTATTTAGGGATTTTAAGTGCCAATTTTCTGACTAATGTAGTTGTTCATTACTTTGGGTATTTTACCCCACAATCCTTCTGTCTCCCCACAAAAAATGAGTTATCTTGCTGGAGTTATTCAACAAATTATGATAAGTCCTCAAGTGTATACTGCTGATGAAACTTGATTTCAGTTGCAAATAAGTCTTTATTCTTGCTGCTTCCATAGTGGATTAAGCTAAGCCTTATCTATATGAGAAAAGTTGAACCTGTCTAATTAAAAATCAGTTTGAATTGATCTAGTTAAAGCAATGTAAGTCCCCAGTGTTGGAACACTTAAATAGATTTAACCATTGCTTATGCTAGTTTACCTTGTGTCAGGAAGTTGCTGACTTAAAGTAGTTTAGGTGTTTTTCCATCCTGGGCTTGCTTCATTTTAACAAGATCAGCTTTTAAACTTTTTTAATTAATACACATACAGGATTGATAAACTTCACTGTCAACAACAGAATTCCCCATAGAAGCTGCTTCTGCTCCTGTTGAACTCAAGAAGTATTTTGCCATAGGCTTTAGATCAGGACCCAGCCTGGAGCAGAAAAACTCCAGAGGGGCAGGTGAAACTGTGTGGGTTTGGGATAGTATTAGCTTTGCAGCAAGTCATATGCATAGGCAGGCTGTTTGCCTCTTTGGGTGCATCTACCCAAGACACTAAAAGCACAGTACACTAATTCTACTGCACATTAATTCTACTGTGCATTAGCATAGCTTTCACTGTGACGCACTATTCTACTGTGCATTAGTGTCACATAAAAAATGTGCACCAACACTACTGCACAGTAAGGCCTATTATGGTGCATTAATTCACATGTAGATGTGTCTTTTGTAAATCTGCTTTACTCCATTTTAACATTAGTATGTACATACTCCTCCAGTCTGATGTAATTTCAGAGGTGATCAGTCTTTAAAATGGGATGCTTTGTGTATTCTTTTAGTTAAAAAAGGCATAGGTCTCTTTTACATTTGCAAGGCAATACATGTACCAATGGGAAAATAGTGTGATTGCTCAAAGCTGAATGTTATACAGTGGTAATCTTCTGCATTGTTTCATCCCAAAGAGCATTTTTCCAATGTGGTCTTCTGTGGCCTTCAATTTATGTGTGAAATTTTAATTGACATTTTTGTGGGCATCCAGAGGATGGCCATTCCAGTCATGCAATAAAAGTTTTACCTGGGTCTGTAAATGTGGATTAAAAGAGTTTCTATGCTCTTCTGTTTTACAGTAGATAGTCAAATCAGACAGAGCCCAACTATGGCTCTGAGTTCCATTTATATCAATGACATTTTTCTTTGTAAAATTATCACATCAGGCTCTTAGGTTAAAATATTTCTTCAGTTTTTTAGAGTCTTGGTGAGGCAGGTAAGGAATAGAATTTAGAATTAAATGTTAATAATGAAAGTCCTATGAAAATGTTAACCGTACATCTATAAATGGCCATAAAGTGGTTTATGTAGATCAAGCTAAAGTTATGTTTATAAAATATTTTTATTGCAGTGGTAGAAGAAATAGTATTCTTCTTGAAGTAAATGTATCTGAGACAGTGAATTAAGAAACCACCATCACATGCAGACTGCTGGGGAAAAAATTAAAGGCATTTAACTATAGGGTAGTTTAAAAATAAATCAATTGATCTATGACTAGTTTTATTGTGCATTTGTTGATTAAAAGCATCAGTATGGCCATACTCATGTGCAGGCCACTGGACAGAACACTAGAACATGAGCTTTGGAACCTGAATCCTGAAGACCTGCTGGATTATCACTTTACTCCTTCCTACCATCTTGACAGTGGGATAGTGTATTTACAGCACTTTCCCTTGTAAAAAGCCTTGAGTTCTATGGATATAAAGCTCTATAAAAGCTTGTAGCCCAAATCATATTCCGTCTATTAAATGCTTAAGTGGACTAAGTGGGCCTTTGTACATGCCACGTTTCTTGCCTTTTCATGCACTGCAACAGTGCGAATGTTTGCACGAGCAGGTTTTCTGGACACTTTAGTCTTCCTGGCACATTAAAGTAAAATTCCTCAGACATAGTTTAGTTTGGCTCACTGGGAATTAAAACGTCGCATCCATGGATTCGTTGCATGCAAACACAAAGTCACTCAAAGATATTATGAGCCTCTTTGCCCACCAGATGGCACCGCAATTTTTTTATAGTTCACCCCTTCAAATTGCTGCTGCTTTCAAATTGCTTCAGCTTTATTTTCCTTCTGCAGTTTGCTGACTCCATGCTCCCATAGCTGCGTGGCAGGACATGGGTGAGGTGCCCTGGGTCAAGGGGGCAGCACTGAACTGTTCCATTCTCCTACAGTGTCAGCCAGGGACCAGGCTTATTTTGTTTGAAAACCAAGTGCATGCAAACACTGGTGCAATGCTCCAAAGCTTAATTTGTTCAAAAACCTAGTGCGTGTAAACACTGATGTGACACTCCAAAATAAACAATTTTAAATTTTATAAACCTATTTAATTTAATGAGGATTAAACCTCATAGTGTTTACAGGCACCCAGCATGATCTTATTCCTTCTTTCTCAAATTCTCCCTTCTCCTTTCTTCTTCTGACAAACAATCAGTGGAAATGGTGGATGAGTCCTCCTCACCCAGCTTGAGGATGTTTTTTGCTGGGTATAAAAAAGGTGATGTAAAAATATATAGAGATATTGTAATTTAAAGCAACACTCCCACGTGACATTCAGTAGTCCTTCCGTGTGACCAAATTCTAAAAAGGATATAGCAGACAGAGGAAGTATAGAGATTGGGAAGGAGAATGTTTAGGTCATAGCATATGTAAAACTTTCACATTGAGAGACTAAAGATTGTAAGTGGATGAATGACAGAGAAGAATGATAAATCATACAATATAGTGGGCAGTATAAAAGAGGGTGGTTGGGTGCTCTCACTTTTTCATAACAAAAGGATAAGCTGAGATCAGTGAAAGAGAGAAATCTTGAAAATATAACGAGGATTTTATTTTTTTAAAATACAAAATGCACAATTAGCTCAGGGAACATATTGACTTGCTGAGTCAAGCAGCTCTGAAGAATTTGTAAGAGAAGCAAGCATTTAAAAGGAACCTCCATAGTTCCATTAGAACAGATTTTTTTTTCAGTTGAGAGGGTATTAGCACACATTCTTCAGGGAACTAACCTCATAATGATGGGAGGTGGGAAGAAGCTTGTCCGAAAGTAGATTAGCTCTGATTCTCATCCTCTGAGGTGTTAGGTGCTGCTCACTGTCAGAACTTGGATATTGGACAAGGTGGACTCTTTGCTGCTGTGTTACTTGCAACCAAACAGTTTGATTATGTTATCTTAGCATTCCTCTCTATTTTTTCCTAAAGGGAATGGGTGGGGGTGTTGCCCTGTGGGGTCAGGCCAACTCTCAGGATCTCAATATTGTGCTGTTAGACAGAAGGGTGTGACACAATTGCACATATACAAACACACAAATCAATTAGGTACATACACACACACTACTAGCTCAGGCACATACGCATCCAAACCAGCCTAGGCACATGCATACCTATCACCAATTCAAGCACATTAAGCACATACACTATACACCCCAAAAGTTAGATACAGATCACTAATTCATATATCATGCACACAATGCCACACATATATATATACACACACACACACTCTCACCAGTTCACACACACACAACCCACCTACACACAGGTAAGTTCCTAACTTGAATGGTACAGTGTGTATGTGTGTGCTTGGGGTACCTGGGGGAAGGTTCAGGTGAGAGAGACAGAGTTAAAGTGTAGGGAGTGAAAGTTGCCAGAACCGGAATTAGTACCGTTGGACTACAGAGAAGCTGGCTGAGGAACTGAGGCTTGGGTTTACTTAAGGTAGACTGGTGCTGGAAACTGAGGCAGACAGCTAAGATATTAGGGGTGGGGGGCAGATAAGTGGTGGCAAGGAGGAAACAGCCAGGAAAGAAACTGAGGCAGAAACATGGTTGCTCAGGGGAAAAGGAAAAGGCAGAGGGGATAAGACAGTGACAAAGAAACAAGGGGTTTGGAGGCAGAGAGGAGCTCAGGACAGGTGTTGGAGGTGGCAGTGAGCCAGAAGCAGGAGCAGGAGAAATGAGACAGAAGTTAGAAGGGCGAGTAGCAGAGATTGGAGCAGGGCCAAACCATAATAAAGCAAAACCCAACTTCGGGGTCCAGATAACAATTTTGTTACACAGACAACACACTACACAGCCCCATGAAGTTATTGGTTCACGCACGCACATGCGCGCGTGCGCGCGCGCGCACACACACACACACTCACAATGGCAGCAGGAGAAAGACTCAGTGGAAGGGCTGGAGTCCAGGTCGGGAAGAGAAGCAGAGTCCAATTCCTTGATTGAAGAGGGGTTGGGGGGTGGTAGCTACCTATCCAGGCTGGAAAGGGGTCCTTGTCCTGTAGGTGTTCTTCAGAGGGGGGTTGCCAACAGGGCCTCTGGGTGGATAGGTGGTGTGGCATGGTGCTGGTCCAGATGGAGAGGGCATCCCACTGGGTCTGTCTTCACTGCCCCTTTTATAGGGGCAGACCGTATGTGACCCTAGTGACAGGAGGCACGCCCAGGCAAGGGTCAGCCCCTGGCAGACTGAGCATGTGTGCTCCATGCAGGGATGTGCAGTTCCGGGTGTCTGTAATGGTGGGGTACAATGGTAGAGTTGCTGGTTCTGCAGGGTCTTTTGTCTTTCAAATGCTGGGTTCTTGTCTCTGTTCCTGGGTGAGGTCCGTGGTTTCTGGATGAATCAATGAGAGGTGATGGCCCAGTTTCAGTAGAGGCCTGCTACTATTGTATTTCAGTCATTCCCAATTACTCTCATTCATCCGGGAACCCATTTACATGGGAGGGATACGTGACTCATCAGTTACAATGCAGGGGATGCCTGGGCAGAGGACACAAGATGGAGACTTGACATTACTTGGGTTCACTTACAAACACAGACCTAAACCATACATTATCCATATGAAACAATAAAAATCAATACGAAAAAGATAATAATACAATATACAACAGTGAAAATCAATACAAACCTAATAATAATACAGTATAAAACTGTGGATATCCAAAACCAAAAACTTGCTACCAAAAAAAAAATGTTAAAGCTTAACTTAAGTCTGAGCTTGCTTATGCTTGTCTATAGGGAATAGAGAGGGAGAGAAAGAAAAGCCAGAAATAATTGGGGAAGGGAAGGGAATGCATATCTATCATATATATATATGTATTAAAAAAGAAAAACTGGGGGTTTTGCTACAGGGGGAGCAGTGTGGGAACACATCTGTACATTTATTTTAACATTCACATTTTTCATGTTGTTGAATTCTCCATCAAAATGGTTCTGGACTGGGCTGCTACTGAACTTTGCAGAGAAGGTGTTAGTTTTTTCAAAGAACCCAAAAAAGAAATTTCAGAATTTCTTTTCCATTTTTAATTTTTATATTATAATAGCAATTATAAGTTTTTATAGGCCAAATCCATATTTGCACCCTCCAAATTCTCCTGATCTCTGGCCAGTTATAGTATATGCATAGTTCCCATTATAACAAATACAGGACACATGCCTCAATAGCTATTTAAAAAAGTGGGGCAGTACCCCAGGACAGTTCCTGTACATTTAATTATCGTACTGGTTAGTTTCCAGGAACAATTGCTTTACAGACCTGCAGGAAAGCAACATTGATTAAAGGATTTCTACTGAATATAAAACTAGTTAAATAATTCAGACAGTACCCCTTTCAACTGAAATATGGAATAGTGTGGTCAGGGAAGAGCTTTAGATCAGTGGTTCTTGTTAGACTCAAGCCACCCCTCAGAAAATGTCAGCTCTTAAGTGTTCATTCATTTCTTGACTACAGAAAAAAATAGAGCATTTTTTCTGTTGCAAAGAACTCCAAAAGACTACAATGGATCAGAATGGTTTTAACACTATGGATTTCTACTTGAACTTTCTGAGTTTATCTTGGGAATTGTGTAGGAGTTTGAATACCTAACAGGGCTAACATTAAACAGCACTCTTTGACACCTTTAGAAGGATCTTGCAACACCCCAGGGTTGAGAATCACTGCTTTAGATTCTGCCTTCAAATAAAAAGGGAAGCAACTGAGATTTTTCTAGAGAAATAAAGGGAGATGCATTTATTTTACTCTAAATAGCCTTGATCAAACTGATAAAATAATTTAGTCATATATTCAAAGATAATATGAGATGTATGAACAAAAGCTAGCATCTTCTGAAATTGTGCCATAGTCCAACAATGGTAGATGTACACTAAAACTTTCAATTGTCTTTCTCAGTTGCTGGGTACCCAGTTCCAGCCTGATTTTCAGAGATGCACAATGGCCTTCTCTTAGATACAGTAAAAGACAACTGTTGCTTTCAGTTGCTGCTAGAAAGGTAGGGAAGCTGAGCTTTGTTGTAAGTTACCCATAGGATGGAGAAGGATGAGCCTCTTGCCATAATTGTTCAAGGGACATGGTGAGGGAAATGAGGGACCTCGTGAAAGACCATAGTCCTGCATTCAGGGAATCCCAGATGGTGTGGAGTAGCTGAGCAGTATAAAAAGCCAGGTTCAGAGCTGAAACAAATTACTAATACAATAATTATGAGGATCCATATACTCCAGTCTGTTCCTCAAGTTTCATATGATGGAATTGTGTGCAAAATTGCTAACCAGGAAATTCAGAAGCTTTTTATGGTCTTGGTTCCCTGCACATTATCAACACAGCATGCACACTTCACCACATCACTTGCCAGTCACTTAGGTTAGAAAACCACACCACCTCGCCTTGCAAGGATGGATTGGAAAAGGGAAACTAGTGCAGCTGTGTCATTGATAGATTCTTTCTAAAGATCACAGTTCATCTTGCTCCTCCTTACAGTCACCTAGAGCTATCATATCACTGCTATAGCTCTCAGTGCAGCCCAGGTTGCTGTGTCTGACAGTAGGCCTGAGGAAAACTCCTTAATGAGCAGTCAGTGTGAGCTTTGGCTACAACAGAGGTAGTTCATTAGTATGAGAGACTGCACAGCCTAGAGAGTAAACCAGGGACTAAGAGCAAGGGGCTAATCCCATCTCAAAAACAGATTCCTTCTGTGGCCCTTGTCAGCTCACATAGCCCAGCATTTTTAAAAATGGATGCCTAACATTAATCATCTAAGCCAAAAAGGGCTGATTACTGCCAGTCCCCACTGATTACAGAGGGAAGTGTGAGTGCTCTGCACTTCTGAAAATCAGACCAGCTGTGTTAAGCAGCTGAATATGAGTTAAAAATATCTATCTACCATGTTCAAAGTAAGACAACATTGGACTTCCCCTCACTGTGCTTCTGTTCTCAATTCTATGGCAGAGCATAGTGTTAAACTCCGACTCCATGTGGCGCCAACGACTAGGGAGATGACGGTCCAATTACCCATGGATTCTGTTACTCATTAGCCAGAGCAGAATGGGGAGCAAACACCAGCACACATTGCTCGCAACAGCTTTATTCGAAATAGAGACAGCTTCAGACAAGGGCCTCATGCTATAAGAGATGGGGTCCTGCCCTAAACAATAGGTTCATCCTACATTTATACACTTTGATTTATACTCATTAATATTCAGTCCGCCTTTTGTTCCACCCATTTCTCCTCCCATCTCAAGTTCCGTCTCTGTTTACTGTTTGCTTCATTAGCATGGAATTGCCTATGTATTTCCTTCATTTACATGTGTTTTTGCTATAAGCGCATGTCTAAGACCTTGACTCCTGCTCTTTGGTCAATGGGCAGACTTTGACCAAAACCTGGAAGCTTCTGGAGGCTTCTTCACCAATCATCATTCACCTTTTTGCATATGTTCATCTCAGATTCTGTTACCAAGTACGTGTTGTTTTCCACATTACAGTCTGTTTTTCTGTCCCATGATGTACCATCTTCCACCCTTTTTGGGCCCCTGTATCTTATCTCGTTCCTCACTGTAGCTGGTTCACAGCACACAGGCTCACACAGATTTACCTGCTGCTTTTCCCTCAGAAAAGTGGTTGACACAGTTAAGATGGTTACTTAGCATAACCAAATGGCTGGCTTAGCATAAGCATTTATAATCTTGCAATATATTTTTAATATATCATTCTGCTGTGGTTAGCAGCTCTGCTAGGCTACAGGTCATGCCTTTTATTCAGCTGCAAATCCAGTGCTCCTCAGTAATCCAAATTATTGTCACCCTGACACATTAAATTCTGTAACGATCTAAGCAGTATTAATATTCAAATCCTAAAGCAGCACTAATACCCAACTCACTATGCCTGGTAGCCTCTCAACCCCCAGAATCTTACTTGGAAAAAAGTCTCTTGTAGAACTTTTCTGAATGTTGGGAGATCTATACAGGGCCCAAAACAAAGGAGCTAGCCTTGATGCTTTTGCTCATGCTGCATAAAACACTGAAGAGCATGAGGAGTAGGAACACTCGTTGCTGCTCTACTTCAGCAGTAGGAGCAGCAATGTACAGTGCTTCAGAGCTTACTGTACGGAACTATCCTGCATAAGGCTACCCAAGTAAACCAAAAGTGAGAATATAGGACCCAATTCAATTTCCTAAAAGGCAGTGGGATTCACTTCTGTGGAAGTTGGGGCAGGGCCCGATAAGCTCTATCTGGAGGTAGATATTTTTGTACACTTTTCTAAGCTTTTGGTACCCCATTTTTATATCACTTTCTGTTTCTGTCCCCACAAGACTGATATATATTCTGGATATTCACATCTGAGCACGTGGCATCCCAGTCCCCTCATCCTCATTCTCAGCATCAGGAAGGACATTCAGTGTAGTAAAAGTCATTGGGCTATTTTATAGAGTTTGGAATCTAAAACATTTGGCACATTTGTGTTCCTTCGTGTGCTGCTCAAATGATAAGCCAGACACACAGTGAGATACGAAAGCACTAAAGCAATGGTTTTCCTGGCCCTAGCACAGGTAATAATATCTCAGACCCTCCAGATAAAAAGCACTGGAGTTTTAACAGTAAGACAATACACATAAGGAGAAGATATTCAATTCATTTTGTTGGCTAGAAGCATGAAGCAAGCAATATCTCTATCCCCTGGGACTCCTTATGAATGGGTAGACCTTGTCTCTTGCCAGAGCTTCAGACTGTCTTAACACATGATGATATTTCTGACAACTGAAAAACCTTAGAACTGACTCATTAAAATGCATGCAAATATTCAACAAAATCTTTACCTACTATTGTTTTCTCTTTAAAATGCAAATAATGCACAGCTTACCAGGTGAGCAGTTTAACAACCAAAACAAAATACATGAACATTTATAATAAAAATCTACTCTTTCTGAAAATAATTAGGATGGATAGCACAGGGGAAGAAAGAACTGATGGGTTTGAATATACATTTATGTGTGTAGTATTGTAGATTATTTGCAGTCAAGTCAGAGACTATTTAGGTTGCCAAATTTAAAAGGATGCTTCTACATTCATTTTGAAAACTGCATTCCAAAATGATGTCTTCAGCTTTCCTCAATCATTCTTGTAGCTACTTAAAATTAAATGATAACACTACAAAGATTAACCACTACTTAAAAATTGCTATATTTTTCCAAGTCAAAGATTGCTCCATATGATGTTAATTATCATGACCCTAACTTAATCCTTGTATTGTATTAGATGGCATGAATTACTAGTAACCTGTTGAGATTGGCTCATCTCCAATTTAAATAAAGCTATGGCTTACCCTGGCACAATTTGTGGCTCATCACTGTATTATTATGTTTTTGCCATATATAGCCAAGTTAGTAGTAACACTGTTCCTGGAGAAGTAGCAGCAGAACAGGACTTCAGAATCCAAAAGAGTATTTCCAACAACCACAAAATAAATAAGGTAACTAAGAACTAAATTGTTGCAAGATTAAATCATAACCAGAACTAACATGGGCCTAAGTGCATGCTTCTCAAGAGCTTTTTAAGCTACAAACAAGAAATAGGTAACCTCTTAAAATTGACACCTATAATACACTTTTTTTCTCAAGACAGCACAGGGAGTGCTAGCAGTGAAGTGACCTCAGCACAGAACTGAGCATCAGCTGCAAAACTTCCCTGGAAACTAAGGTACATTTTCAAGTGGCATTGGCTAAGATGAATGCTACCACAGGTGCGTAGCCAACAAAACCTAAGCTAGCTAGTCTAAAGCTAGCTCTAATATAGTTAACAACCTTCAGGACTGCTGTGCAGACGTATCCTAAGATCCTACTCCTAGAAGCACATAAACATGTGTTTAAAGTTATTTTAAATTAAACAGAAAAGCCTCAAAGAGCCATTTTAGGAAGTCAGAATGAATTTGATGCCAGCTGACATCTGTAAAAGAATCCTGGATTATTTTTTATTTATAAATCATCCAAAAGCAAATAAGTATAAGCAAGCAAAATTAAATATCATGCTTTTATAATTGATAGCCAAGAGCTGTACCAAGGTTTCTGTGAGCCTTAGGACCATGGTGTTTGAGAGCTTGGAAGGCAGGATCAGGCCTCCCTTCTCCCGTTCTCTCTCTCAAATCAATGTAATGGGCTCTTTAAATCTGGGAGAATGTAACAGAGGCAGCCCTACAGGAGTCATCTTGGATTCTCACAAAAGAATGCAGCATATTTTCTTTTCCACCTACTAAATATTTTGGATTTTCTTTTTTTCTTTTGGGTTCTGACCCCCAATGCTTTCAACTAATTGTGTATTGTTTTAGCTCTTTGGATTGTTTGTGATTGGATGAGTCTTTTCTTTTTAAGCATTTTTGGTAATTCAGCATTGATAGGAAAGGAAAACATTGATGTGGGGTGGTGGGGACCACTGTCAAAACTATCTTTTGTTATGTCAAAATGTGCACTTGAGATGGTACAGAATATTCCATAGTTCTTTAAACACATCATTCCCTAGCAGCTCTTCTGAGAGTGAATATAAGTGTGTTCTTTTTTTAAGATATATGTATGGTTTATCCTGTGGTTGGGGTAAATTTTAGGTGTGGGTGTATGTACCCTGATTTCTTAGCATGACGTTCTGTACCCATGAAAAGTCTTATTGAAGTTGATTGGACTCTGTTCAGGTTCAAAATTAGGGCAAAAATGTGTCTGGCATTGAGCTACTAGTTGACAAACTTTGTGGTGGTGAGTATAGCTTAATGGCTGACAATTTATGGTTTTGTATGTCTTACAAAAGGAGTGCAATCTAATATAATCCCTTCGGTGCTCATGATAGTAAGTATAAGGAAAATACTCTTTTTATTTAATTCAGTTTAAGACTGAAATTTTAATTGCTCACTCGTGTCTTGATTTGGCAGAATCTTTTGTTGTACAAATTTAGTTTAGGTTTTTTTCTTTAATTGTTTTAATGCAAATGTATTCTAGCAACTTGCAATGCAAAGACATCTCTAGAAAGTCAAATAAAATCAACAAAGTAGCAAGTAACAAAATGAATGTATGCCTTGTCCTTTTTGTTGTAAATTTATTGCAGAAAGGAATTGTCTCTGATGAGCAGCAACAAAAAGGCATGTTTATTAAAGGCTTCAGTTGTTAAGCTCCCAGTAGGAAGAGGGTACTGAAAAGCACATTTTTTTCTAAAAATGTTTCTGGTTTTCTTTGTCTAACCAAGAGGAAAGTCTAATGGTGTGTTTTTAAAAGGGTAGTTGAATAAGGATGCATCTCTGATAGGTTTCATTTGCCTAAGTCAGGGCTATCCAGCTTCTAAGCACCCAAGGGCCTCACTAGTGGGGTGCATCAGATGTATCACATGGACATTCCCCCCACACACCACTGCACTGTGCACCTGCGTAGGCACATCCCTCCCCCCTAGCAGCTGTGCTGTACAGGTGCAACCCCCCACTCCCAGGAGTGGCCCTGGAGACAGCCTCAGCTCCCTGGACTGCCCCACCCCTGGGGCAAAAGTAGGAAGCAGCACCCAGAGGAGGGAGGGCAGAGCCTGGAGACAATGCCAGGTGGGAGCCCAGGGGCCACAACTTAACCCCTCACAGGCTGCCAGTTGGACAGCCCTGGCCTAAATTTAACCTCAGCCAAAATCTTTGTTATTCCTTTTAGCTGACTATTAAGAAAGCAATGTGGGAGGTATATAAAGAATTGCCTTCTCTTTTACTTAGGCTTGCTAGTTTGGGGTCCATTCCAAAGCACAGTTCAGTGGTATGCTGTAGCTTATAGGGCTCCTATACACATGCAGGGAGGCTGCTGTGATGCACTGTAATTACATGCAAGGTACATGAGGTACATGCAAGTACCTCATTAGATAAACTTCTTAATCTAGCTTTTGGAAGTGAACTCAGTGCTGTCCTTCTCAATAAAAGTCTTATAGTGACTCTGGAAGGAATATTCACTGCATCAGAGGCAGAAGAATAACTGCCCTGAAGACCCCTCATTGTGAGCAAATAAACTAGGAGCATAACTGCAGTAAGTAGGTGTGTTTAAATGGAAAGAGAACACAAAGAAAAGACGGTTAATGCACTGGACTGTGACTTGGGAGCTGAGTCACCCTTGACACCTCATTTAATTTAATAAATTTCATAGATTTCATAGACATTAGGGCTGGAAGGGACCTCGGAAGATCATCAAGTCCAGCCCCCTACCCAAAGGGCAGGAAGTCAGCCGGGTTCATAGGATCCCAGCAAGATGTGCATCCAGTTTGCTCTTGAAGGTGTTCAATGTAGGCACTTGAACCACCTCCGGTGGCAGGCTGTTCCAGACCTTGGGGGCTCAGACAGTAAAGAAATTCTTCCTTATGTCCAGCCTGAAACGGTCTTGTAGTAGTTTATGACCATTCGACCTAGTCGTCATCCCTTGGGGCACTCTGGTGAACAAACGTTCCCCCAGATACTGGTGGTCACCCCTGATAAACTTGTAGGTGGCCATCAGATCACCCCTGAGCCTGCGCTTTTTCAGGCTAAAGAGCCCCAGGGCTCTCAGCCTGTCATTGTAGGGTCTGCTTTCCTGACCTTTGATCATGCGCGTGGCTCTTCTCTGGACTCTCTCAAGCTTCTCCACATCCTTTTTGAATTGTGGAGCCCAAAACTGGACGCAGTACTCCAGCTGCGGCCTCACTAAGGCCGAGTACAAGGGGAGAATGACGTCCCGGGATTTGCTTGAGAAGCATCTATGGATGCAAGCCAGCGTTTTGGTCGCTTTACTAGCCGCAGCATCGCACTGCAGGCTCATGTTCATCTTGTGGTCAATGATGACCCCCAAGTCTCTTTCTTGCATAGTGTTGGCCAACATAGCACTGCCAAGCCTATAAGGATGCTGTGGGTTTTTCTTCCCAAGGTGAAGAACCTTGCATTTATCGGCATTGAACACCATCAGATTCTCATCTGCCTACTTGCTGAGCCTGTCCAGGTCAGCCTGGATCACCCGCCTGTCTTCTGGTGTGGATGCTTTTCCCCAAAGTTTGGTGTCATCAGCGAACTTGGCCAGTCCTCTTCTGACTCCAGTGTCCACATCATTAATGAAGATGTTGAACAGTATGGGTCCAAGGACAGAGCCTTGGGGGACCCCACTGGTCACAGGACACCACGATGAGTGACTTCCATCAATTACTACTTTGTACTTCTGTTCCCCATCAGGACAGCAGAGAATAGCATTTTTTCCAGCTCCTAGTGGGTAGTGAGGATAAAGTCAGTGCAGCCTGTGAAGCACCTCATGGCTTAGCAATGTACCCCATATGAATACTTCAACAGTAAAAATGAATTTAACTTTGATTTTATTTTTTCCCTTTTTGATTGAGGCAATGGCAGAGCCACCATTTGAAAGCCAAACTCTTAATAATGAGACCTATATGCTACCTTGAATATGGACATACTTCAGCACATGTTAAGCAATTTCTTCATCTAAGGTAAGGCTTCACCTGTTCTGCGGGAGGGAAAAAGTCCTTAGGACATGCATATAGTGAAGAAAGTCAGTGGTAGCTTTTTTACCTTTTTATGTTTCTGACTGAGATCAGCCTAACATTCCTCACCTGAAAATGGATTCAGCTAGCTACAGCAGGGTTAAAAACAAGATTGCCAAGTCTCCACTGGGATCTTACTATAGCTAACTGTCCCAGTATAAAATGCATCTTTCATGGCAGCAAAGACCAGACCAAAATTGCTGAAGCCCAGTCAAGTGTTTTCTTGTGCAAATGTGGTTTGCTGAATGAGGATAAATTTAAACACATGATTACGTGGAGGCCAGTGGGACTTCAGCATGTGCTTCAAAGTTGAGTGTGTCTTGGCCTCTCTTTCCTTTTGGATTGCCATATTTAAAATGAAGATAAGACTTACATTAAGTGAGATTATACATTAAAATCCTGGGTGAAGTGAATTTTGCCAGGCTGAAATTCAAACTGGACAGTTAATGGTATGAAGGGAGATATGTCTAGCAGTAGAAATACAAGAAAAGCAGGTGACAGCATCCAGTCAGCTACATCGCTTGCAAGACAGCATGGTGAAGATTCCACATGGATTACACTCAGCAGAACTTGCTGACAATGGTGAAGGTAGGGCAAACGGGAGCCACTGCAATATAGAGAGGTGTGTCATGTTTGTGAGAGTTGTAAACTCATTGAAG
Organism: Alligator sinensis; assembly: GCF_000455745.1. Taxonomy (NCBI): domain Eukaryota; kingdom Metazoa; phylum Chordata; order Crocodylia; family Alligatoridae; genus Alligator; species Alligator sinensis. The sequence goes on along the minus strand of NW_005841860.1, from coordinate 22,638 downwards.
TACACTTGCGGCTCTCTGTGCTTATTATATTTTGTTATTCTGTCCCTAAACACACTTTTCAGCAGACAGTAGTACAACAGGAGGTTACCTTAGCCCATGTTAATGCTGGAACAAATGGCAGTGTAGGGTTGTTTGAATTCCCTCCTTATGAATGTTCAGGGAGTATGCCAATTTCATCATTTTCTCTGTGCCTACACCTCCTTTCTCACTTGACAAGTTGTCTTTACCCTGATGAATAAACCCTGCAACTCACTCAGGCTGGGAGGCCTACTACTCACTCTAAATAGCAGCAGTATAACAATACAGTAAAATTCTACAATATACCACGTTACTGTTTCTAGTACCGGTACCTATTTATCCCTTTGTTTTAACTAGCCATGTGTTGGACTCTACATTTCCAAGATTCTCCTCTTTCTATATAGTAACGTGCACTTCTAACTATGTTCTGAATATTTGCAAACAGTTTTCAAGACCCTGAGCTATACCCTTCCCTTTTCCTTATCCCTAAATTCTAGTGCAAATCAAAGGTGGTTAGCTATGTTAGTCTTAAGTCAGGCAGAAAGTAGGGCAAGATAGCTGCTTAGACATGAGCTAATTTAGTGCCTAAGGTGGTACCCCACCCTACCATCTTCCAGTTAAGAACCACTACTTTAGTGTCATGGGACATCACAAAAAATGTTTATTGTGCAAATTCAAAACTGGGAAAAGGAAATACTTTGCACACACCATCTAAGTAGACTGGGAACTTGTTGTCATAGAAAGTTGCAAGGAAAACATGATGCAAAAAAGGAATTTAGCATTTGTAAAGACGTAATCAGAGGTATAAGAAGTGTTGGACAGAACATTTCATGTCATGCTTCAAGATTTCGTAGGATCATACAATAGCAAATCTGGAGGGGACCTCCAAAGTTATGTAGTCTGGCCTTCTGCTTGGGGCAAGAACCTCCCTTAATAGACCATCCTAGCTAAGTATCTGTCCAACCTGCTCTTGAAAACTTACAAAGATGAAGATTCCACAACTTTTGTAAGTAGCCTGTTCTAATGCTTGACCACCATCCTGGTGATCATTAAGTTCATCCTAATCTCCAACCTAAATTTCCCCTGCTGCACCTTGAGGTCATTGCTTCTATTCCTGACCCCTATGACCACAAAGGAAAGCCCATCTCTATCTACTCTATAACCACCCTTCAGATATTTGAAGACTATTATCATTATCAAATCCTGCTCAGTCTTCCCTTCTCCAGACTAAGTAACCCTATTTTTTCAGCCTTTCCTCTTAAGTCTTGCTTTCCAGGCCCCTAATCATTTTTGTTGCTGTATGCTAAAATCTTTTTAAACTGCCCGCGTCCTTCTTGAGGTGCAGGGCCCAAAACTGAACTCAGTACTCCAGATGAGGCCTCATAAGTACTGAAGGGGGGCATGTGTACACATCACCGTACAACAGTGTTACTATGGTACTGTGCTTTAATACTTCCTTTTGGAAGTATGAAAGCATAGTGCAGTACAGGCAATTACTGTGCCATGCAGGCAGCACACACTTAGATTTCCCAGCTACATCTCCATAGCAGTGCACTATATCCAGGGAGTGCACCACTATGGCAACATAGGTGATGATCATGTGTAGACCTATATGATCTCTACATTGCTGTAGCATGCCATACAGCAACATAGTGTGTCGCTACGTCACCATAGGGAGACATGTAGACACACCCAGAGGAGAGGGATCACTTCCCTTTATCTGCAAGTGACACTGTTACCAGAGTTGCCCATTACTTTGGGGTGTGCTCATTTATTAGGGATAGGTTTCTAGGGTCTTGGAAATTCTGTCAATGTGCTGCTTGTGTTACTTGTGTTTCTATACAGAGCTGTAAGTCCTCACCCCCAATGGAGCTATCTTGCAGGACTCAGTTTCAATGGGGCTGGGTTCCTCCAGTCACCAAATCAGTCATATACACAAACACACACAAATTAACATGACACGCCTGACCCAGCTGGGTTGATCAGCATGGACAGACTGACACCCTCATATGCCAAGAATCAGTTCATCAAAGCAACAATAAACTGCAGTCAGACACAAGCACACAGGTTAACAGAATCCCTCTGAATCCGGCTGGGTGTCTAGCTGCCACCCTCATGGGCCAGCATTCAGTTCATAAGGGCACGTCTGAGTCAAACTGGGTCAATCAGCCTGAATAAGCTGATCCCCTTATGTGTTTCAAACTCAGCATGTCCCAATCTTTGGCCTCTTGATGAACAGACCCCACAGTATTTTGGGCTTCACGGGGATCTTTAGCTTAGGTAAAAGAAGCGTTGCTGCAGAGCACGGGAGGAAAGAGAAGCAGTGAAGGAAAAATATACCCAGTTACTACCAGTTTGACTATAAAAGTTATTTATTGCTAAGCATATGAAATATATAATGGTACTAGTAGTCATAGACATGCAAAAGAAAAAACAAACACAAACAATTACAATACTACCCTAGTTTCACTAAGTATTTGGGGAAACTTAGCTCAAGCTTAACTAATACAGTTCAGGTTCA
>NW_005841860.1:17530-19411 GCF_000455745.1 Alligator sinensis | reverse complement strand
TGTGTGAACATGAGTTGATTAACATTTGGAGCACAGATTCCCCATCATGCAGTGCTCCCCTGCTTCTCTGGTCCCAGAATTCACTGCAGTCTCTGCTTCAGGCTTTCTGTTCTCCATCTCTCATGTAAATGAATGGTCATCTGGTTCCATCTCGGATGCAAATGATACCTAAGGCAGTTGTTTCATTCTTGTCACCCTTATCTGGAGGGTCTTAGGTGTGTCTCTCACTGCATCTTAATCAGTTTAGTTTATGTAGAGGAGGGGAGGGAGGGGGAATTCTTTGTGAGTCAGACAGACTGCATCCTGTGCCAGGGTTCCCAAGAACACACAGCTGAGACATAACAACACTCCCCTTAATACAACTCAGTATGCTGTTGGCTTTTTTTGCAACAAGGTACACTGTTGGCTAATGTTCAGCTTAGAATCTATTGTAACCTCATGTCCTTCTCTGAAATCCTGAAGCCTAGCCAGTCATTCCACAGTCTATAGCTGTTCATGCAATTATTCTGTCCTGAGTGCAGGACTTTGCACTTGTCCTTGTTGGATCTCATCGGATTGATTGAAAACCATTTCTCTAGTCTATTCAGGTCATTTTGGATCCTAGCTGTACTCTGCAGAGTATCTGCAATTTCACCCAGCTTTGTGTCATCCACAAATTTAAGCATGCACTCAATCTCATTACCAGATCATTAATGATGATATTAAGACATTAAAGATACTAAATTCTAAAAATATTTTAGTAAATGGAGACAAAACTGAGATCTTGTGTGATGGGACTGGTCATTCCAGAAATCCCTACTGTGTGAAGAGGAATACTAAAGTAGAATTGAAGGCCTGAGGACAGAGGAGGAATGTGTGTAACTGTAGCCTGCCCTTAGCTACAGACACAGCTCCCAAAGAAATCAAATGAATTAGTATATGGCTTTACAAAGGCACACAATTTGACCATTCTCCTAGTGTCAGGCTTCAGGTTTAAATTAAGTTTGATTATAAAAGATTTTCCTACCCCCGATAGTTATGTGCAGTAGATCTTATCTTTGGGAAAAGAAGGGTTTTTTCTCTCTCTTTTTTTTAATACTTGAATAACAGATGTTGCTGTTAATGAAATATCCAAGGATAAATAGAGCATGCATTACAATCGCCTGCATAGGATACCAACTGAGCAAAGCAAGTTCACTGCAGTGTTTTCAGTCATGCCTATCTATAGGCTTGGGAATGGTATGTTTCAACAAAACAGTCAGAATATAAAGCTATATTTAAAAGTCTGTCAAAAGATTTTCTAGGAAGCATTGATTTATTTAAAAAGAAAACAGTGGGAGAAAGAGAACTAAATGTGTCAGTTTCACAGCAGATGAATGTTCCAGGATGTAATTTCACTCTGTTGTCATTAGCAAGTGCAGGTCTCATACTGACACATAGGACTCCTACCACCTAGTTATTAATGTTAATGATCTGGTTACTATACTTTTGAGTTTTCAGACTATAAGTAAGGCGGATCAGTGCTTCTTTTCTTGAATGGGGATGCATAAAAAAATGATATAAATGAAATTAAAATCACCCCCAACTTCAACCCAAATCTAACCTTACTGAGTTTGGTAAACTTAAAAATAAATGCACACCTCAGCCTTTACTTGACCTATTTTTACTCAAAATCTTGTAAATGGACTAGTGGACCCAGTTAGGGTTACAAGTGTTATGAAAAGACATGTCCCCAGTCAGACAGAATTAAACAGAAATGAGTGAACCCAGTCAGGCCACACAGGTTTATTGGCTCTTAAGGGCTCTTCACTTACCCAGTAAAAAATGGAGGGCATTCCTCTGCCTGTGCATGCAGCTCCATTTTCAAATTTGGAATTTTGCCAAGCTAAAAGTAGGAAAGAG
>NW_005841860.1:12019-17499 GCF_000455745.1 Alligator sinensis | reverse complement strand
AAGAGTGGGTGTGGGGGGAGGAGGGGGTAGAACACAAGCGTGGGCAGATTCAAATATATCAAGGATAAAATAGGCTGCACAGGATGCAAAACTATGAAAATATGAAACCAACAAGTTACCATCCCCTCATCCCTGTGACCACTCCCAAATTTCCATAAGCTCTAAAGCAGGGCTGAGCTAAATATGGCCCACAGGCCAAATCTGGCCCATCAGGCCATTCTATCTAGACCACAGGGCCCCTATAAAATTTGGAAAATTAATATTTATCTGCCCCTGGCTGCCTGTCAAAGATAACAGGAGACAGGGGCAGTAGGACCCAGGGGAAGCCAGCAGGATCCAGCAGCAAGGCCCGCCTTGCCCTGTCCCCCCAGCTGGAAGCTTCTGTCTGGCAAAGGATTCTGGCCTGGGACTGTGGGGCCGTTCCTGCCTCCCTCCACCAGAGAGTTAAACTCAGATAAGAGTGGAGGGACTTGGAGGCAGGGGAGTACCATAGGTGATTGCCCTAGTCCTCAGGGTTGGGCTGGGCAGCTCCTGCTGAGTCCTGTGGTTGCAGCCATGCAGCCAGGAGCCATGTGGCAACCCTCCATTCCTCTGGTACCAAGGCTGTTTTTAGTGATAGGTTGCATACGTCAGTTAACAGTTCAGCAATTTCTGATCCGAGCTCCTTCAGGACCCTAAAGTGAATGCTATCGGGTCCTGGTGATTTGCTACTTTGGTTTATCATTTTCCTCTGTGACTGCATCTATTGAAATCTCAGTTTGGGTCAGCTCCACTTGTCCCTACAGATGAATGGATCTGGTGTAGGAATTTCCTCAACATCTTCCACAGTGAAGATAGATAAAAAGAATGCATTTAGTTTCTAATCAATGGCCCTGTCATCCTTCCATGCGCCTTTTACACCCCAGTCATCCAAAGGCCCAACTGACTCCCTGGCAGGGCTCCAGCTTCTTAAGTGCTTTAAAAAGATTTTGTTGTTACCTTTTGTGCCTATAGCAAGTTTCTCCTCAAAGTCTCTTAGCTTATCTTACTACAGTTTTATATTTGATTTGCCACAGTTTATGCTCTTTTTTTTTCCTCATTAGGATTTGACTTCTACTTTTTGAAAGAATCATTTTTTCTGCTTATTGCCTCACAATTTTGCCATTAAACCATGCTGGCTTTCTTTTGGTCTTCCCTTTTTGATTGGTGGCATGCATTTGCTCTGTGCCTCCACTATGGTATTCTTATGCAAACAGCAAGGGAACTGCTTGTTCTTCACCTGTTTAGAGGCCCCTTTTAACTTCTGACTAGCGTCCTCATTTTAGTGTAGTCTCCCTTTTTAAAGTTAAAGGCTACAGTGGTAGATTTTCCTCTAGTCTCCCCTTCCCTCCCCCCGCCCTTCATGGATGTCAAACCCAGTTGCATTGTGGCCACTAGTGTAGAGTAGCTCAGTAACATTCACCCTTTGCACCAGATCCTGTAGGTTCTGAGACTAACTGCTCCAGGAAACAGTTTTAAAACTTCAAGAAATTTGGTCTTTGCATCCCAGCCTGATGTTGGCTTGATCCACTCTATTTGCAGATAGTTGAAGTCGCCCATTGTTACTGTGTTTTCTTCTGTCACAGCCTATGTCATCTCCCTCAGCTTTTCTAACTTGCTTCTGCCATCCTGGTGTAGGGGGTCAAGTTCTATGGTACCTCTTTTATCAGTTGAAAAATCGACCTTATTTGATTCAATGGAGTCTTTGATGTAGAGAGCCACTCCCCAACCAATACGAGCTCTCTTTTCTGTAATTTGTATCCTGGTATCACAGCATCTGGTTGATTTTCCTCATTCCTCCATGTTTCAATATTGTTATTTACTGCTAAGAATCCAGGTTCCTCCAACTTTGAGCTTAGGCTTCTTGCACTCGTATAAAAGCCCCTGTACATTTTACTGTTGCTTGCTTGGCTTCTTCTGTGTGACTTCTTAATTAATAAAAGTATTTGCTTATGCTTATCTTCCTGATTCTTATCCCCATTTTTTATGGTTTCACCCCTATTGGGTATGTTAATTTGAATTGTGTGCTGTTCCAAACCTGTTGGCTTTCCCCCCAGTTTTTTAATATTATATGTCAGCAGTTTGGTACTATTTTGGCTCAAGTGGAGACCATCCTTCCTGTCATAGGTGAAGCATGGGGAAGGCACGGGGGAGCATGTGCCCCGCAAGATTTCTGTGCTGACAGTGGGGTGTGGGGCTGCACCCCAGCCAGAGCCAGGGTCTGGCAGCAACAGGGGTGGCTGCAGCAGTTTCTGTACTGACAGCAGGGCACAGGACACAGGGTTTCAGCACAGCCAGAGGCAGCACCCAGCAGCAGTGGGGGCAGGGGTGGTGGCAGTGATGTGGAGTTACACCCCCACCCTCCCCCCACTGTCAACACTTACACATTAGTTGTGCCTCCTGTGCAGGCTCCCCCTGTTCCAAAAGGTCCTCCAGTTCCTATTAAACCTAAATCCTTCCTCCCTACACCCCATGTTCACATACTTCAAGCTTCTCCCAAAGCTTTCTGTGTAAGTCATGATTTCTCAAAACATTTTATAAAAAAATCTACAATAACTAAGTCCAGATCTGATAACATCCCCCTCAAAATCCTGGGAGTGGGGTTGTACCCAAGATTCAAACATGTTATATTAGACAGCTTCAGCTGCTAGAGATGTGTTATGACAGCAGCCTGCTGAGTGAGGACAAGTCAGTGAGGACAAGTAACTTGAATGCAAACCTTTACTATGAATCTAACAGTGAATGTGACAACAGCAAACTGGAAGCTGAATGAAAAATAAGATGCAATGAGCAATGCTTACTACATCAATTACTCATGTCTCCCTCCAGGAGGTTTCCCAGAGTACAGGACAGTCAAGATGGCAGGCACTCGGGTGTCTTCTCTTCCTGCCCAGATTGTCAGGGTATTGCTTCTTGTACTGTCAGTTCTGCTACTACACATTCATAACATGTCTTAAAAAAAAAGTCATCACCCTCAAATCACCTAAAGTTTAATAAGCTATCAAAGGGTAGATTGTTTAGTTATTGGCATTCTCATTATTTAGTTACTGTGGCAAAGCATGGGTAAAAGCTACACAGGTAATTAATTTTAATTCACCCAAACTGTCCCAGACTAACACCTTATCTGTTCATTATCCCATCCTAGCTGCCCTGCATTCAGTTAGCTCCAGCTAATTCAGAATCTAATTGAGGACTGGAAGCATGTTTTTGCAGGGCACTATGTTGAACATAGGACTGGAAGGGACCACGTGTTTATTGAGACTAATCCCCTGCTTTCACAGGCAACCATGTCCTATAATCAAAGTCATCAGTCTCCGTCTTCCATTCAGCTTGGGTTAGGTTTGCTTCTATCTTTCTAGAAGACTGTTCAAGATTTTCCAGCTTTAATTTATTCATGATCAGTCTGTAGTCATTTGTTCTTGTACCAACATTGTCCTTTAGCTTACATACCTCTTTGCCTTTTCTCTTCTTGCTGTTTACCTCTGACATAAAAAGGGAAAGCAGCCTTATACCCTCTCAAAGCTTTGGTTTACCAAGCTAAACAAACCAGGTTCCTCTAGCCTTTTCTTAGAACACAGGCTTTCTATTTCCCTTGACTAACCTAAAAGTTGTTTTCTCCACCTATTCTAGTTTGAACTTGCTCTGAGCCTTTTTTAAATAGGTCTTTGGTTCTGTTTTTCCTATGTATAGTATGGCTTTTACTAGCTTCTACATTAGTAAGCAACAAAATAATCAGTGAGGAAGTTCATTTGGAGACACTTCCTGAGACAGACCCATTTGATAAGTTAGATGATTGCAGGTTTTGCAACTTTTTTACTTATTTTTTTTTAGTATGGCTAATGAAATCAACCCTTTAGAGCTGATCTAGTGAAGAAATGGTAACATTGCTTTGTAGCTTTAAAAATATATATCCACTTGCTTGTTTTATAGTTCAGTATAATTATTTACTGTGATATTATCACATATTAAAACTAGAAAGCAAGTGGGTTTTCTCCTATAAAATTTAAGCACTGAATCTAAGCTTTCAACCAGAAACAAGAGTGAGTGCTTTTATCTGGATACATGATTATTCATTTATGGACCAGAGGATGAATGCATGATCCTATGCAGAGTTCTTATGCAAATGTGAATCAGTGCAGGTTTCAGACAACTTATTAAAAGATCCATAATTTGGGTGCAATTTTCTCTTTCTAAAAATGAGTAATCGCTGGAAATCACTGCTCAGTTAAAGGCTCTGAGTTGCATCATAAGATCTTCTATTTCTACTGACTTAGAATACACACACTTTTTTTTGACTTGTTAATTCAGAAAATATAAAAAGGTGCTTGATCAGTGTCTATTTTACAATGTGGCAAAAATAGCAGTAAAGGGCTAATGTTACAAATAAGTTTGGCAGTGATTCATCCCTCATGTCATTCCACTGAAGCAAAGTATTCCTGGGATGAATTTAGTCCTGTTTTTATAATGATATCAATGCTAAATTAAAAAGAAGATGAGAAGTAAGCAAGATTTGGTGGAAATCTTATAAAGATGTCAGTAAAGGCCGGGCATAGATAATCTCTCAGAAATAATTATAGACTCCAAGTTTTGTGGACAGAGATTAAAATTAAAGGAATACTGGACAAAATTAAAATGGAAGGAAAAACCTTAACCCATTGCAGGTGCTAATATCATTCTGGCCAAAAGATGTAATTAGTATAGGCATTTTCAGGAACTAAAGCAAAACCGAGCTTTCACATAAAAATCTTGAGAGTTACTGCTGGATAACATAATGTTATCCTCAGCAGCTAGACTGAAAGCAGCAAGTCTCTGAGCCCATTTATCTGCCAGGTTTTTTAGCATCCCTTGTGTGGGCCGGGAGCGACCCGAGCCCTTTTCTGTGCTGCACGCAGGCTGTGGCCAGCAGCCCGGGCACGCCGGGTCGGAGAGGGAAGGCCGTCGAGCTGGAATTAGGCACAAACAGGTAGCGGTAGTTTTAAAGATTGTTTACTTACACCGAGATGGCAGTGATGTAGGCTGGAAAACTTGCTTGAGTTGCAGTTACAGACAGAAACCAAAACAAAACTCAAACCTGCAGGGCACGAGGGTACGTCGCAAAGGGTTTTCGGCGATGGGAAGATGTAAAACACGAGGGTACGTCACAAGGGTTTTCGGCGACGGGAAGATAAACCTGCAGGACTCAAACCCAGATAGAAGAGCTCTGAAGTCATCCGGCAAGGACTCACACAAAGTTTGCTAGGCTCCATGGGTCCTTCTGCATCCACACGAAGTTTGCTAGGCTCCATGGGTCCGGTTTTTTTGTGCGCGGGAAGGGATACGTCTGGACTGCGATCGATGACGGGGAGAGGCTAGAGGTTGATCAGACCTCTGTTGCCTGCTTGAAATGCACTGGGTCCGTAAGGATCCGCAGCGCTTAGAGATCTTCACACAGCGTGAAGTCTCCTCCTCCCAGTGTTCATGGA
>NW_005841860.1:10893-11982 GCF_000455745.1 Alligator sinensis | reverse complement strand
ACTCTTTGCAACGAGCATTTCTGTGCTGCAACAAAGAAATGCACCCTGCAAAGAAAGCTTCAAATTGGCGGGAAATTCTCCCTTGCACTGGGGTTCTCTTTTGCAGCAGAAAACTCCACCGTGCAAAGAAGCTATGTTTTAGCGGGAACAATTTAGCAGTGCTGAAGCACACAAAACAAAAATCACACCCTTTGGGTTGTGACATCCCCCCTTGCTGAAGGCATAGCTAAATTAGACCGCGCACTCGTCACTCGAGTTATTAAGAGCTCTTACTACGGGTTGCTGAACCAAACGAGTAAACACAAAATTTGCTAACATAAGAAGTTCGTTCTCTAGAGATCGAATCAAATAATAACCAACACAAATACATATACACATAATCAGATTCATAACAAAGAACTGTACGATCAGGGCTTCAGTGGGCGTCATGGCGAAGTTATGCATCAGGTCTTCACCTCTCGGTGATGTTATCCTTCTTAGGGCTTCTCTTCACCACGCACTCTGAAGTTCGGATCTGTAAACAAAACTCTCAAAAAATAAGTTAACGTATCTCAATATTTACAAAATTTCCATGGAACTATACTGTCATTTCTAAAACATATAATACAAGTGTTTGCTACTCTAATCTACCCTCTCTTACACGCTCAACCAGACGGTTAGTTAAGCTCAAACTCTGCTGACATGAGTCCCAGGCATGAGACTATAGCCTCGTCAGACTCCATTTCAGATTCTCTGTATAGCTGCTGTAACTCCGTCCAAGCACGAATACGACTGATGGCAGCATCTCGTGCATCAGTTACTGGGTTGATCGTTGCTACAGGACGAGCTGCTTTTTTAGGAGTCGATGTTGTTACAGGCTGGACTACTACTGCGGGAGTCACTGCTGCTGTTACTGTTTCAGGCAGGAGGGGCGGATGCACTCCTCCGCTCGATTCTCCCTTTCGTCGGCAGGAGGGCGTGGTTGGTAGAGGAGGCACTGCGTCGCTGGGAGGGGTTGCCGGAGACGACGCTGTGCCGATGGGCGGGGTTGCTGGCCGAACTCTCACGGGTTCCTCCGAAGCTCCACCCTTCTCTTCCGGCCTCTCCACG
>NW_005841860.1:0-10147 GCF_000455745.1 Alligator sinensis | reverse complement strand
GGTTACAGACAGAAAACAAAACAAAACTCGAACCTGCAGGGCACGAGGGTATGTCGCAAAGGGTTTTCGGCGATGGGAAGATAAACCTGCAGGACTCAAACCCGGGTAAAAGAGCTCTGAAGTCATCTGGCAAGGACTCACACGAAGTTTGCTAGGCTCCATGGGTCCTTCTGCATCCACACGAAGTTTGCTAGGCTCCGTGGGTCCGGTTCTTTTGTGCGCGGGAAGGGATACGTCTGGACTGCGATCGACGACGGGGAGAGGCTAGAGGTTGATCAGACCTCTGTTGCCTGCTTGAAATGCACTGGGTCCGGTAAGGATCCGCAGCGCTTAGAGATCTTCACACAGCGTGAAGTCTCCTCCTCCCGGTGTTCGTGGAGTCCTCCAACTTGGGCGGAAACCACTCAAGCCTCTTATACGGCTAGCAAGCCAATCACTAGCCGCCACGTGTGAATAATTTAGAACTGGCCAATAATGGGACTCGAATTAGCATACAAATGGCAGGAACTCTTTGCAACGAGAATTTCTGTGCTGCAACAAAGAAATGCACCCTGCAAAGAAAGCTTCAAATTGGCGGGAAATTCTCCCTTGCACCGGAGTTCTCTTTTGCAGCAGAAAACTCCACCGTGCAAAGAAGCTATAATTTAGCGGGAACAATTTAGCAGTGCCGAAGCACACAAAAACAAAAATCACACCCTTTGGGTTGTGACACCCTGTCCAAAATATTGCATTTATGAGTCACCATTAAAAACTGTATGGGAAAACATTTAGAAAGTTGAGAACTAGTAAAATCAAGGTCATACATCAATTTTGACTCTGCCTCATGTATGTGCATTCTGATCCATGTATATAATCTATTGGCGTGTGTAGATGAAACAGGGGCCCTAAATTGAAACAGTGGGTTTTAAAAAACACTGCTTCAACTTAGGGCCGATTAGACCTCCGTGTTGTGCACACACCTTGCTGACTTACCTGCCACTCCAGCAGGGAGGGGTGGGCGAGCTGTCGGCGGGCAGAGTGGTTTCTCGGCTGCGTGCGTGGCTGGTGCTTCCCTCCATGGCAGCAGTGCCCCGCCAGGTGGCACCCGTCTGAAGGCACTGGGCTTGGGCAGTCCCAGGGAGCACCACAGTCACAAAGGGAAGCACCGGGCCCCCATGCAGCTCAGGCAGACAGACAGGCTCTAGGTGGACACCGTTTCTCAGGATTTGGTCCCCTAGATTTTTTCATATGCTAAAGTGTACTCCCTTCAGTGTATGAGATGTGGTTTTCTTCACAGCACTGCTCACACATTCACACGGCTATTCTAATATATTTCTGCAGAGTAATTTAGTATTTTAGCAATTAAGAGGGTACTTCTCAGTGATCTACCCATGCAAACTGTGGGAGATCTTGAAAAAAAAAATTCCTTCTTGTTCCAATATTGTTTTCTTCCATTTTAGCCCTTGCCCATGTTTAACTGCATCTGTAGCAAAAAAACTCTTGTATTTTTTGAGGTTTTAGCAGCACAGTTCCTTTCTCTAGTAAAAATATAGTGTCATGTACTTTAGGCCCCAATTCAGCAAGGTACATAAGCACACATTTAACTGAAAGTGTATAGCTGCTCACTTGCTGAATCAGGGTTTTGAGTGCTCATTTATGTTCAGTAAAGTGAAAGGGTCTGCCCATCTTACACTACTAAAAAAATGTACTTTTTAAATACATGGTTAACTTGTAAAATTCATTGCCCTATGATTCCATTCACACGAAGGGACTGGAAAGATTTTAAATGATTAAACATGTCTAAAGGTAATGAGAGAAGGCATAGTGAGTTAGGCTATAGGTATGTTTTCTCTTTATTAATAGACAACAACAAGAAAAATATTGCCCTATGTGCAACTGTGCTGAGAAGTATGAAATAGAGTCAGTTACAGAGCCGCACCTACTAAGCAGAATTTGCAAGCCCTTGTTAGACTTCTGTGTTTGGAAAGAAGCAAACAAAACCTTCTAGCACTAAACTGCCATGCCGTGAAATAAGGGTACGGGCTGGTTTAGGGCGCTGAGCATGATGAATCTGGAAGAGACCCAAATGCAAAGGAAGTCCTAGTAGGCACAGAAATTCAAAGACAGATGGAACGGAATGGACAGGAGCAGACTACAAGGAGTTAGATTAAAGAGAGGCAGCAGAAAGCAAAAAAAGATGGGAAGGATGCCCAAGAGGCAGGCAGACAGATGGAGTACTAACAGCAGCAGGGGATCTTTCTAGGAGAAGCAAGTGCTCTCGCACAAGGAAGAAGAGAGCAAAGTTGACATGCAGAATATGTTAGAGTTACCATTGCAATACTGCAGATCTTTGTTTACTAACTTTTTTAAAGGGCTTTGCTAAACCCACAAAGGTTGTAAGCAAACTTGGAACAGAAGTTAGAATAAACATGCAGCTCTATTAGAAAAATCAGTATTGATAGGAGATACCTTCCTACCCCCCTCCATGTTGGCAATTTTTTTCTCTCCCTTAGGCTTTAAACCTACTTTAACTGGCTTAGCAGTATCAGAAGGGTTCGCACACTTTAGAACAAGAAAAACATCAAGATTTCCTCCCTTTTTTTATGTTCCTTTAACAACCCCCTTCTCATTGCTTGAAAATGTCATTCCAGCCAAAGGTTCCCCATAATTAAAGAGCAAACCTGTCCAACTAATTAGAAGTTTTCTCTTGCTCTAAGCATAGCTGTGGGCATAGAAGCATGGAGTTTAAAGAAAACCACGCAGTAGTGGAAGCAATTGAATTATTTAAAATCAGTGTCTATTTTCTAAACCGTACTCTGTGGAAAAAACAAATAGCAAGATTACAAACACAATTAAAATGAAAAAAAATACGGATTTTCCTCCTAAAAGGTGAGCAAAGTGGAAAAGGTAGACAAACCCTCTTTCATAGTACTGATAATACCCTCAAAATAGGGATTGGTCATGCCATTTTGGCTCCTGACTTGATTGCATAAATGCTAGACACAAATGGCTTGCTACCAAGAGGAACTTTTATATATGAACTTCCCAAAGGAGAAGTACTCCAGAGAAATCCTATTAAGATATTTTTTTGTTTAAAGCTATACAGGGATGGGCAGTGACCCTGACATTCTTCTTTATTTTGAAGGGATCGTGGTTACTTTCTTTTTTCTTGAGCACAGAAGAAACTGTTTAGTTTATTGAACGTTTTGTTTCTGTGATGAAAGGGGCCTTGAGTGTTGTACTAGCTGCTGGGTGTGTAGCCCCTCCCCTCAACTCCCCTGCCATGACTTCATGTTATTCTATAAAGAGAGAGGGTTCAATGGAGATCTTCTTCCTGGGAGGGCTTCCCCAGAAAACGGTAGTACTCACGATTCAGGCACGATGTTCCCTGGGGCTCCGCCACCCCTACACCCCGTCCACTCACCAACCAAATAGGCGTCAACACAATGGTGGTTCGGTCTTGCTGGCTCGACCACAGCTCGCATCGAGGGGAAACCCACATCTGAGTGGACTCAGTTGGTATTTGTCCGGCCGCCCCTCTTGCTTCGATGAGTAGCCTCCCTTCCTCGACGCTGGCAAGCTATATATGCGATATGTAGCGCCTACTGCAGTGCCTCTGAGTAGGGCGCTTTGTTCTTACGCCTCTTCTCTCTCTCTCTTTTTTTTTTTTTTTTTTTTTTTTTTAAATAGAACCCTGGGAAGGAGAGGGATGTGGAGCTGCCTCCTTTCCCCCAGCCTCCTACAGGGGGCTCAAATGCCTCTCCTGCTCTGCCTGCCGACTGGCTGCACTGCTCCTGTCCAGTGCAGGAGCCTCAGCACGTCTGGCGTGCTCCATGCCAGCGCGCTCCCTCTCCAGCGCCTCCTCCGGCTCCTCTACCCCCCGGGTTCCGGCAGTGTTTTTAAATATTCCCACGGTGGCTGGAATGACTGCCGCGATTGGTCCAGCTGTTCCCCGCCCAGGAAACAGCTGATTAAACAGCCAGTGTAACGCCGGCTTTTTGCGCCCCCACTCCGGGCCCTGCTCCGGCTGCTCCGGCTCTGGCTGCCCAGCGGGAGGTAAGTTTCCCCCCCAGGGGGGCTGTTTATGGGGTTTGGGACCCACGGGGACTACCCTCTCCGCTTTGGGAGCCTGTAGGGTGGCCTCACCGCCACAGGCCTCCCCCCTTAAGTTGCCTTGTGGCATTTGGATGCCTCGTGCAGCTTCTTGCAAATCCTGATGCTCCTCTTCATGAATGTGGCGTGCTTCCTCCTCCACCTGGTCTGGGCTTCCCCATCTGGAAAGAAAATCAGCTACGAAATTATCTTTTTCTGGGCAGTGTATAATTGTAAACTTGAAGGGCTGCAACGCCAACACCCAGCAAGTGATCCGGGCGTTTACGCTTTGCTTCCGAGTTAAACATTGTAGTGGGGCATGATCCGCCACTACCATGAATTCTTGTCCCATCAGGTAATACTTAAAATACCTTATTGCCCAGCGTATTGTCAGGCACTCCCTCTCAACCGTGGCATACCTGGTCTTGGTGCGACTGAGCTTCTGACTGGCAAAGGCAATCGGGCGCTCTTCTTCCCCACATCTTTGAAGTAATACCGCCCTTAAGTTGTGGCCTGACTCATTTGTCTGTAAAATAAAAGGGGCATCAAAATTAGGGGTGTGCACTATGGCATCATGGTGTATCATCTCCTTCAATTCTTTGAAACTCCGTCTCATTTCTGGCGTCCATTTTAACAGTGCTGCAGGCCCCCCTCCCAGCGCATCTGTGAGGGATGCAGAGAGACTTGCAAAATGCGGTTTTAAACTGTCTATAATAATTAATGAGTCCCAAGAAGGAGTGTAGCTGTTTGCAGGTACGTGGTTCCTGAAATCGTCTTATGGCTTCGATCTTGTCAGTCAGGGGGCGTATTGTTCCCCTGCTTACCCAAAACCCTAGGTATGCCGTTTCTTGTCCTGCTAACTTGCATTTCTGGGGATTGGCAGTCAGACCCGCTGCTTGGAGTTCTCCCAGGGTGGCGATCAGGGCTTTAAGGTGCTGGTGCCAACTGGGAGTAAATATAATGATATCATCGATATATGCTGCTGCATACGATGTGTGTGGTGCAAGCAAGGTGTCCATCAGCCTCTGGAAGGTGACTGCACCGTTTAGGCCAAAAGGCATCTGTATAAACTCGAGTAAACCCCAAGGGGTTCCAAAAGCAGTCTTGGTACTATCCACAGGGTACATCGGGGTTTGCCAGTACCCTTTGGCCAGGTCGAGAGTAGATATGTACCGTGCTTCACCGATCCTCTCAATGAGGTGGGTAATGTGCGGCATAGGGAAGGCATTGAAGGTTGTCAAGGCATATAGCTTCCTAAAGTCTATACACAGGCATAGTGACCTGTCAGGTTTGGCCACCAGCACAATGGGGATACCCCAAGGACTCCAGGATGGTCATATAATTCCCTGTCTCTGCATTTTCTCTATCTCCTGTCATATTTCCTGCTGCCAACACTGGAGTATCGGCCTCCACCTTTCCCTAACCAGCGCACCAGGGGGAGTTCTGATCTCATGTTCAATTCCCAGCACTCGTCCTGGGATTTCTTGGAATGCTGCCCGAAAATTCTCTATTAAGTCCAACAGCTCCTGTTGCTGCCGGCTATCCAGCTCTTCGCCCATTTGCACTGACTCTTCTCCTGTGGATTCACTTAACCTGGGGCAGGGCAGTCCCAGGTCTTCCCCCGCCTCCTTTTCTTGTGCCATCCAGCCCTATGGAGTTTTCCACTCCTTAAGAAGGTTCACATGATAAATTTGGTTTTCCCGGCGGTGGCCCAGTTTGAGCAATTCATAATCTACCAGACCCACTTGTCGAACTACTCTAAACGGGCCTTGCCACATTGCGAGATACTTGCTTGAGGACGCCAGAAGTGACACCAAAACAATATCTCCAGGCTGGAAGGTCTGGGCTCTTGTCTTCTTATTATAGTGGGTTTCTTGTTGCTCTTGGTTGGCGCTCAAATTTTGGCCAGTGATTCATTGGACCTTGGTGATCTGGTCCTGCAATTATTGGCGGTATCTTTCTGCAGATATTCCTAACCCTACTGGCCATTCCCATTCTTCCCTGATGACCTGTAATAGCCCCCTAGGGTTGTGGCCGTATACTAACTGGAATGGGAAATACTGCATCGACTCTTGGGGGGGCATCCCTCAAGGCAAACAACAATGGCGTTAAGATGGTATCCCACCTCCGTGGGTCTTCCTGTGAGCATCGCCTAAGCAACCACTTGATCATCCCATTTAAACTCTCCACTAGACCGTTCGTCTGGGGACACTTCACCGATGTCTTCAACTGGGTAAGGCCGAGGGTTTTACACAGAGCTTTCATCATGCCAGACATGAAATTCGTCCCCTGGTCAGTGAGTATTTCACGCAGTATGCCGACCTGCACTATCCATTTAAGTAATTCTTCCATTACTCACGTTGCTGTAATAGACCTAAGTGGGACTGCCTCCGGGAACTGGATGACATAATCCACTAAAACCAATATATATTGATAACCATTGTGCAACTTTGGGAGAGGGCCCACTATGTCCAGCCTGATTTGGAAGAACGGTGTCTCTATTATCGGCATGGGGTGCAATGGTGCCCTAGGTGGCCTCCACTCCTGAGTCCTTTGGCACTCTGGGCAAGCGACCCCCCAACTTTCCATGTCCTCTAGCAGACGTGGCCAGAATAATTCTTGGACCAGCCTAGCCCAGGTCTTGGTGCATCCCTAATGGCCTCCCATTGGGGAGTCATGAGCCAATCTCCACATGGAGCGGTGGAGTGAAGATGGGACCACTAACTGTCTCCCTTTCGAGGTGCCCTCCTTGCCCCATTGGACCCGATATAATAACCCCCCAATTACCTCAAAGTCGGAATGGCTTTGCAACGTTCCTTCCCTGGAGTCTTCGGTCCTTTGCTGCTGGAGTTCCGGGTCTCCTTGTTGGGCTTGACGGAACTGAGCTGCACTAACCACCCACTCCAGGTTAATACTGCCTGATGCCACTTCCCTCTGGTGAGATGATGGGTTTTCACCAGCCCAACCTTCTCCCCTCCGGAGCCACTTCCTTTCTTCCTCTGTAGCTCGCACGCGTTCAAGCACTGTGTAGAACGGTCCCCATTCTCTTCCGAGGATCATTTCACAGGCTAAGGCAGGTGCCAATCTGACCCACAGTTTGCAACAGAATTCCATCACCCTAAACGGCAGATAGCAACTCCAAAAATGTATCTCTCCGCCCAGTATACACGTCATTGTTATGGGTCCGGCTTCTTTCCCCCCTGTCCACGGGGCGAGATCTGCACAGAGTAGGGACTGGGAACACCCCGTATCCAGGGTTGCTCTGACTGCCTTGCCCCTGATCCAGGCAGTTCCCACAGGGCAGTTCCATCCTCCTTGTGTGATGAGCCCAAAACTACAATCCATGGGCTCTCCCCTCTCCATCTCTTTGCCTCTCTCACGGGGCAGAGTATATACAGCTGGCCCATGGCCCAGCTTGCTCAGGCCCAAACCACATTCCTGGGAGATGTACACCATTCACCCACAGCGATAGCACACCACACCTCTTGATGCCCCTCTTCATGGACCAGTCCGCCTTTCCCCTTCACTTGCTGGGCTCTCCTTCGAGGCCCGTGGGCCTCACCCATACCCTCTCTCACTTCCTGAGTTAGTGAAGGCCTCAGCCAGATGGAGGGCCTCCTTGCTGGTCTGCGGTTGGTGTCTCCGCACCCACCTCTGGGTGTCTTCTTCCAAGCCCCAGAGAAACTGCTTTAATAAGATCTGGTCCATCACCCCCTCCTGGTCATACCAGACAGCCGGAAACTATTTATTAAGCAAATCCCAAAGAGACTGCAACAAGCCACGGGGCCGTTTAGCTTCTTTTGGTTTTTGTACTCGAAACACCTGTCTGTAACTTTCTGGGGAAATTTCCAGCCTATAGCGGATCGCCGCCTTGACAGCCTCAATCTCAGGTGTCCTCCCTCAACAGGACCTGATAGGTGGCTTGGGCCTGATCTATCACCAAGGCACCTAGCTGGTGGCCCCACTGACTGTGATCCACCCCCATCTGGACAGCGGTCCTCTCAAATGCTTCTATGTAAGCTTCGGGATCATCTTCCCGTGTCATTTGGAGCATCTTGAATAGCGCAGCATTATGCTGCATCCACTCTTGCTAGTGTGCCCCTTGCAACTGTTGCACCTCCAGCACTTGCCCTATGGCCTGAATAGCCTGTGTAAGTAGCTCCGCATGGGCTATCGCTGGCAGTTGCATCTCCGCTTGCCCCCGGGTCGGGATCTCTGTCCCACTGATGCCAAAAAATTTCCCAGCCAATGCACCACTGTGATGAAAGGGGCCTTGAGAGTTGTACTACCTGCTGGGTGTGTAGCCCCTCCCCTCAACTTTCCTGCCATGACTTGATGTTATTCTACAAAGAGAGGGGGTTCAATGGAGATCTTCTTCCTGGGAGGGCTTCCCCAGGAAATGGTAGTACTCACAATTCAGGCACGATGTTCCATGGGGCTCTGCCTCCCCTACACCCCGTCCACTTGCCAACCGGATGGGCATCAACACAATGGTGGTTTGGTCTTGCTGGCTCAACCACAGCTCACCTTGAAGGGAATCCCACATCTGAGTGGGCTCAGTTGGTATTTGTCCAGCTGCCCCTCCTGCTTCGATGAGTAGCCTCCCTTCCTCAACACTGGCAAGCTATATATGCGTAATGTAGTGCCTACTGCAGTGCCTCTGAGTAGGGCACTTTGTTCTTATGCCTCTTCTCTCTCTCTCTCTTTTTTTTTTTTCTTTTTTTTTCAAAAGAAATAGACTACTGGGAAGGAGAGGGATGTGGAGCTGCCTCCTTTCCCCCGGCCTCCTACAGCGGGCTCAAATGCTTCTCATGCTCTGCCTGCCTGTGCCGCACTGGCTGCACTGCTCCTGTCCAGTGCAGGACCCTCACTGCGTCTGGCATGCTCCACACCAGCGCGCTCCCTCTCAGGCTTCCTCTCTGGCTCCTCCTCCAGCTTCTCTACCCCCCGGGTTCCGGCAGAGTTTTTAAATCTTCCCACGGTGGCTGGAACAGCTGCCGCAATTGGTCCAGCTGTTCTCTGGCTGGGAAACAGCTGGTTAAACAGCTGGCATAATGCCGGCTCATGCGGCCCTGGCCGCCGTCCCTGCTCCAGCTCTGGCTGCCCAGTGGGAGGTAAGTTTCTCCCACAGGGGGGCTTTTTATGGGGTTTGGGGCCCACGGGGTCTACCCTCTCCCCTTTGGGAGCCTGTGGGGCAGCCTCACCGCCACAGTTTACTTGGGCAGAAGTGGGTTGAGGGGGAGGGGGAAGTGACAGAGAACAAAATTATCCAAGGAAACTAGTAGCAGAGTTGAAAATGGTGAGGTCTGGCATACTCCAATATCTTCTGACCATGACTTCCATAACTTAACGCCACCTTTAAAAGTTCTGCTCTCTGTATTCACAATCTTTCCTATGTTTATTGACCAACTTATTGATCTAGTGCCACATAGCTGGCTGGATTCTCCAAGGAGGATTCTGAACATCCGGGCACAGATGTTGAACTCAACTGTGTAGTCAGTGAGAGTGAAGGAAATGTGTTGTTGCATTTATCACCAGCTTGAGTTTCTCAATGTGTGACTTCATTTCTGGATCTTATTTGCAATAGCCAATCCTGGAGACTTTTGTACATAGATCAACAGCTTTGGACTTATATGTAGGGAGAGAAAAAGAAAGTATGTATGTGGAGGAAGGTGGGGGGAGGTTGTCTTCTTACTAGTCACAACTGAAAGTGTGATTTGAGCAGCCAATCTCATGTCTGACCTTGCAACCCTTACTGAAGGCAAATGTGTCTTTGCTTGAGGAGGAAATTGCATACAGGCCCACAGATGCTACCATCCACTGCATGGGATAAGATGGCTAGTGCTGCATTCTATGACTTCATCACTCCTCCTTCTACCTGCCTCTCCTGTGAGGACAGAGAGAAGACCAATGTGTAACTGTTCAAGTGAAGAAGGGGGAGAAGAGTATGATAGTTCCTTGTCCTCTTTCTACTCCCCAAAGCAGATCACCTTCCTACAGAGACATCCAGTAGGAAAGGAAGGTATGGAACATGAGCCCCAGATGATTTCATAGACTTCATAGACTTCATAGACAT
>NW_005841859.1:5173133-5188694 GCF_000455745.1 Alligator sinensis | reverse complement strand
TTTTTTTTTTTTGTAGCAGAGCTACATTGCTGAGACAGAGTATCTCACTGTGTCCTTTTTCAGGCACAACTCCTGGTTTTCCAGGAACTTGCCACTGATACAGTCACCCAGAGTATAATGTTCATGGGGAAGTAAGAAGTCTGCAAGGCAATGTTCTTCCACGTTGAGAAATTTTTCACCTACACTAGCTCAGGTCTGGCTCCACCTTGCTTGTTGAGGTAGAATTTTGCCTTACATTGTCCATCAACATTGTGATCATTAGGCCTTTGAAGGAAGGGAGAAAACCTTTTCATGCTGAGTGTATTGTTCTCAGTATTACAGCTAGCTAAAACTAGACTGAGCATATCTGCGCATATCTAAAGAGGACTATTTATGTGCAAAAACACTTGAAGAAAAATTGAGCTTTCTATAAAGTTACCAGAATACCTTATTTACATTAAAAAAAAAGAATTTGCCAACATATTTAATGGATTTCAAACAGGACAATAATGTTCCAGATTCTCCCCAGTGAACTACATATAACTTCCTGGTTTTGCACTATGCTGGCTATATAGTTTCCTATAACTTTTTTATTTTCCCCTGGTGTGTTACTTGAGAGTTCAGACTTTCTCACAGGAAGGTGGGACAGCTGTATCTGACACACTTGCAGGGGGGAAAAAATAAAAAAGACTTGTTTATTCAGGGATAAACACTGCCATTCCTTTCCATAATGTCTGTTTCTATATTCAGCTGAAATTTGGTCAATTGCCTAATACCGTACAGTACCTTACAACTCAACCTGGGCTGCTGCCAGATAGCTAATGTTTAAAGTGGCCTAAAGGAACATCTCAAACTTGTTTGACATTTATACTAATGAAGAAATCATAAGCTAGGGTGGATAATGTGGACAGCTTGTCCATTTCCTACCATTATTCTTTCTCTTTCATGGAAGATCTTCTATTAGTATGTAACTAAAATTACTTTTAATGCCCTCTTGTATTAGCTAAATGAAAATCTATTACTGGTGTTGGATTCCCTAATGTAATAACCCCTGTTATCATTTACCACTCAGAGATGGGGAAGCACCACTTAGGATTTCACAAGAGAAAATATGATACCGAAACATAAGCTGACAGAAAACCCATTGACAGCATAAATCAAAAGGAAGTTATGCAGATCTGAGTTAATACTGCACTTCCTAAGGCAATCCTTTCAATGCTGTCAGCTATACTTCAGTGAGAGGGCTTGGACATACCATGCTTAGTCAGACACCTATGTCAAAAGTGAACAGAATTTTGAATCCCAAGTCTGAGACATCAAAAGGAGGTATGAATTTCTTACTCTCATATGCAAGAGAACTCTCTCTCACATGCAGTAAGATAATTATTCCCCATAGGCCTGTGGCCTGCTTGCCCATACTCTCCTAGATTCCCATTGGTCCAGGCACACAGAACTTCCCAGTAGAAAGCTATTTGGCTACCTAAAAGACTTAATAAGAAAATAGTAACAGCTTGTTCATCTGATGCATTCTTATGTCAGTGACTGCGATATCTGCTCTTGCTTCTTGTCTGATACTCAGCCTTGATGCCATAAATCAATGACTACAATTCCTTCTCTTGCCTTTCATGTGATGCTTGGCCTTGATAACCTGAACTAGTGACTGCCTCCCAGACTTGACTTTTTTCTAATACCCAGATTTGAGATGGGTCTGTTTGTTCAGAAAGATAGGGGGTTTGATTCTGACAATCATAGACTCATAGAAAATTAGGATTGGAAGGGACTTCAGGAGGTCATCTGCCACCTGTCACCACTGAGAACAGTCCGGCTCCATCCTCTTTGGAACCTCCCTTCAGGTATTTGAAGGCTGCTATTAAATCCCCCCTCAGTCTCTTTTCCAGACTAAATAAGCCCAATTCCCTCAGCCTCTTCTCATAGGACATCAGGCTCCTTTTAACGTGTCTTAAATGTGCATCCAAAAATAGAGGCAAAAATCACTAAATCTCCACTAAAAACTGTGATTTGTAAAGTAGGTCACTAGAAAGAAATCCAGTTCCTGAAAGGCAGGATGGTGATCTCTGGGTAGAAATGTGAAATGGACATTTCTCAGTGTTCTCAATTTTATTAATTTGTCATAGTTTAACGTGGGCATTAAATGAGGGACATGTCTATTTTCCTTTAAAATTATGAGGGTGCCTGGTCATTCACATGTCATTGTAGCATCTCAAAAATGTGGGCTGCTATACAAATCAAATTGATTTGTATCACAATTACAATCACTGGTCAGGAAGCCTCAATTTAGTCATTGTTTTCTACAAAAAGTGCATTCTTGTTGTTTGATATAACCTTAATGCATATTATTCACAACCCCAAGATAGAGGTACGTTTCATTTTTAGAAGGTATATGCTATATATTTTAAGGCAGTGATTTATTTTGATTTTTTTTCACATTAATTTTGAAGCTACATCAGAAAACTGAAATATGATTTGGTTATTTTATTTACCAAAGCTAATTGAAGCAGATACTTGTGAAGTCATTGGGAGGTGAGCTATCTACAATTCACTAGATTAATCATGGATATTTGGGGGATATTTTTGTCGTGCTGTATTAGGAGGACAACAACAACCATCACCAAAACCAGCAGACATTTAAATTGTTTTATTTAACTAAAACAAAAAGCTTATATATTCTGGATATTTTTCTTCAACAACAAATGTATAATTATTTTAACAAACCAAGCATATGTATTTTTTGAATTCTTAACTATTTTAGTTATAAATGTGTAATGTGCTTTTAACAAAAATTAAATAGATTATTTCAGCCAGATCAACATGAGAGACTTAAAATACTGGGTTATGCAGAAAACTCAGTCTTCACCTTACTCTTCCTGTTTATTCATAGACTGGAAAAGAAAGATAAGCTTTCCTGCTTTTTCAGATCCCAAGCGATTTCTCAATTTAGAATGAATCAGTCCAAAGAAAGAAAATATTTCTTTCTACACCTGCAGAAGAAGCTACTGCTGTTAAAAGCTGGATTATCACTTCAATAGTCTCTGATGGATCCAGGCGCTTAAGTGACTTCCACCAGTTCACTGGTGTGACTTTCTTTAAAACCTCATCAGCAAACATATATTCCTTGAATGCTTCACCCTTAGCCCTGAAATGTATTATAGTTGGTATTATAGAGGGATGATTGCTGGATGTCTGCGTCATAGCTTACTCCTCTTCTTCAGTAGTTAAGGATTGACCCTGATACCGAATACTGAGGATGTTGGCAAGAAAATGAGCTGGAGATAGTGCTTGACCCATTTGTTTTTTTAATGCCTATAATTTAACTCTGTCATTACATTTTTCTCTTTTCAAGGTCTCACTCAGTTCCTTTCAAATTTCAACAGCATCAGCAATAAAACAATAATTTCCCTTCATTTTGTTCAAGGGTACAGATATGGACATAGTCAGCATACTTCTACATTTCTCTTTAGCCCAATGTTGAGAACTTTGGCTATGACAGTTCCATCTATTCTGTCATGATTTGGTTCACAAATTGTCATCAGATTAGGCCAGTTCTCGATATATAACTCAAAATAGTCCACTGCTGAGTTCTATCTCATGTCTTGTGGGAGAGTTAGTTTGGTTCCTCCTGCTTTCTTCAGAGCAGTTGCTGCAAAGTGGTTGTTACAGAAGTATTTTGCAATTTCAACAGCATTAGCCTTTATTTCTGGAGCACTGAAATTTTTGGCTAAGAGGTGCATCAAATGAGTGCTGCAGCCATATGTTATTAGCTTGGGGCTTTCTTCACTTACTTCTAGATTTCTTTTCATCTTGGATACATTTGCAGTATTGTCAAAGTGGTGAACTAGACATTTGAATTTTTTTTCACAGTTTGTTATAGCTTTTACTACTTCTTGAAAGTATTCTACTGTGTGTGCATTTCCTGATGTATCAATTGTTTCTGTAAGGCAGACATATTACCTTCTTCTGTTGTCATACAAGCACATATTACTGGATCATTGTGGGCATTGCTCCACCCATCAAGACTCAGTTTAACAATTTTCCCCTCCAGGCTTTTTGCACGCTGTTTAATTTCTTTCTCATACACTTGATCCAGCAATTTGCCTGCTATATCTGCTCTGTTGGGTGGACTGTATCCTGGTCATAATTACCGAACCATGTCAATGAAGTGTGTGTTCTCAACCATATGGAAAGGAGAGTTTGTCCTGTGTTGATTTTTATCCACCCTGCCACTATCTGTGCTCATACTAGCTTCTATTGAAAGTGCGTGGGAAAACTGGTGAGCTCTCAGCCTTCATGAAAATTCCTCCTCCTTCTCAATAGATGGCATTTTTTCTGAGATTCCATTTGAAATAGTCTTTTTGTGCCTTAATGACCTCATGAAGTTGGTCCATACCAATCTGCCCATCTACCTGCCCATGATCAAAAGTCTACCTGAACATGCCAGACCACTAGAATAGCATGGTTAAAGCATCACCTCCAGATGCCTTGACTTCCCAGCTTGAACAAGCAAATACCCATTTAACATGGGCTAACTAGGAGCAGATTTCAGTACGAGTTCGGAATGACTGTGAAAATCATGTTTTCCAGACCCATAGTAGGATGTACTAATCAATCTGCCCTGGCACCCCATGCCCCTGGACAAGATTAGCGCAGAAAACAATTGAAAATGCCTGTATTCATCAGCTGAAAAGCACTGTGGTAAGAAATTCTTATATTTTATTGATTTTTTTCTTCACAGAGACAAATTTATCACTGTAATAGTTTGACAGTTGTTCACTATAGTGATCTATTTAGGCCATGCTAGATGGTAACTTGCTGCCAAGTAGATTATAGTTAAGTTGCAAGCTGCATGACTAATTAAGGGAAAGTCTTGTGAGCAGAGCCCCTGTACAGCTATCATTTTCATATGTCATTGAACAGGATACAGGAACTTTTCCCTCTGTGAGCTTCTAGGTGAAATAAAGCTGTTTCTCTATTTACCCTGAAGGCACATGGCATTGTTTAGGGAGTCTGATATGAATCTTTGCATCATATAACCTCTGATGATTACACAAGACAGGTCGGTGCAGACAGAAGTGACAATTTTCACCCAATCTGGTCTCTGAAAGTTCCCTATAGCTGTGACCAAACACAAGTACTTGGCTTCAGAGTGCTTTAGAAGGGCCTGATCCTGCAATACTCTGAACCCTCATCACATTCATTAACTGACGCAGCTCAGCCCTGCTCCTGGTACTAATTTCAGAATGAGAGGATGTGAGAAGGGAGCAGATGGAGCTTGTTCTGGGGGTTGTCCAGCCCAGTGCTGGACAGTTGGGTGGGTGGATTGGAGCCTCATCATCCAGCCCCACTTTGTGAGGGACCCCAATCCACCCCACATACACTGTAGTGCAGCTGGAGAAACCCCAGAATGGACCTCCCTCCCCTGCCTTCTCCCCTTCTCATCCTGAGACAGAATGGAAGCTGGAAAAGGGGAACAGAGCTAAGGGAAGAGGCTACAAAGACACAAACTCTCTCCCTGAATCGGATCCAAAATTGGAGCTTGATCTCCCACCCTCCCGACACAACAGCTAACATCTGTTGGGTTGGGAGGATCAGTCTAATTCATGGTGCTTTCTGTGAAGCGCCATGAGTTAGACCAGGGAACTGCATGTCTGTCTATGCCTTTTCTGTGCCAATCAAATACAGGACATTTTATGTTTGAATCAGGAGAAAGTCCTGCTGGCAGCAGTGCATTGCTTTTCACATCTGGAATGTCTGTTGCAGCTGTGGATAATTATATTCCTTTGCTTCAGTTCAAGGCAGTTATTTTTATCCAGAACTCAGTTACTATAAAAAAGAAAAGAAAAAGCAATTAATTAAAATGTTTGTTTTTTTCTTTACAAAAGAACATAGAAAGTTCAGAAAATGATAGGCACTAGAATTAAGTCTTTATTTCCATTTTCTCAGTTATCCCACAGAAGGAATGTTCCCTCATTAGGCCTAAATTTACTTTCCTCCTCCATAACCTTAGTGTTATCTCCCACTTCTGATGTTAAATCACTTATATCAGCAGGGCTGAATTAGTTTGCTGAAGTCCCAAATTAATGCTAGGAAAATTAAACCTACTTAATTTTGAAAGGTTCCTGCATTATTATTTTCCTTGTGACCTTTTCTTTTTTGATCTTGGTAGATAAAAAGATTTGGGACTTTTCTGTCTCATCCTGGCACCAATCTAACTGCCCTGTTTCTTTTGTCTGTTTTGTCTAAAATGCAAGTGTGATACTGTTTGTAACTCTGTAACAAACACTGAATGAAAGAAACTTTCTAATTACTTTCTAATTCTTAAAGAAAAAAGAGGGAAGCAACAATAATACTATGAGTCAACAACTGTTACTGATAGAATTTTGATAATCCCTACAGACAGAAAGGAATGCTATGCTCTCTTTACAAAGTAAAATATAGACACATGTATGTTATATGCTGTAATGCTCCAGGGAAGCTATTTAATTTATTTTAAAATGACTGCTGTACAAGATATAGGCCATGTGAGTGCCACTAGTGTCTGAAGTAAGTAGGAACACATGTTTATTATTAGGAGTCTTCTAAAAATGTTTATTTTGTATTAATGGAAGATGCCACATTGCAGTTCCAGGCCCTTTGTTTATCTATAGAAGGGATACCCCACAGGCAGTCAAAGTATGGACTTTGCTACTAGTATATTGGAGCCCTGTTCTGGCAGGGACCCTCTCTTAAACTTAGAGGGGACAGCTTTATCCCAGTTTATAAACCCTGATGGGTCCTTGTACACAGGGAACCTTTTAGATTGTTGTTTGGTAGTACTTTTTTGTAACATTGACACCTTTTCACTAAGAATTGAAGACATCAACTAATAGTTGCATATTCCATGAGTCATCTCAGGGGGAAATTTGTCTCAGTACTAGCATTAGGCATAGCTCCTTGTTACATAATTTGTAACAAAAAAACATACTGGACAAAATTTGCCACTCTTCCTGTTCACAAATCATGAATGAATTCCATTTTTCTCAAATTTCTTTTTCATGATTACTTGAAACACTTGTTGATCTGACACTGGTTCACAGGCAGTTCATTGTAAAAATCTGATATTCAAAGTGAGCTATTTACACTGACAGCAGCAGCATCTGATGAAGCAAGCCTGCTGTTTATGAAAGCTTATGCCAGGAATTCTTGACCAGACTGCTGCAGCACCCTGGCGTGCCTTGAGATTCTTCCTTAGCCATAGAGTACCATACAATGCTAGTACTGCTGTGTTTGCAAACATGAAAGATGGAGCTAGACTGTTCTCAGTGGTGGCAGTTAACAGAACAAGCAGCAACGGTCTCAAGTTGCAGCAAGGGAAGTTTAGGTTAGATATTAGGAAGAATTTTCTCACTAGGAGGGTAGCAAAACACTGGAACAGGTTATCCAGAGAGATGGTGGAAGCTCCATCCTTGGAGGTTATCAAAACCCAACTAGACAAAGCTTTGGCTGGGATGATCTAGTTGGGGATAGTCTTGCTTTGAACAGGGAGTTGGACTAGATGGTCTCCTGAGATCCCTTCCAACCCTAGCTTTCTATGATTCTGTGATTCACAAAATAAACCCAGAGATTTCAAACAGAAATCTATAGTGGTGGTCTTCCTGAGTTCTTTGCAACAAAAAACTGCACTATTATTTTTCTGTAGTCAAAAGAGAGTGAAAACTAAGAGCTGGCATTTTCTAAGGGGTGCCTCAAATCTAAAAAGCTTGAGGTCTACTGGCTTATGGTATGTATCTCTGATTTAGTGACCTGATAAGGTGCACATCCAGTAGTTCAAGGATGTGACCATGCACCCTGGGGCAAAGCAGAAGTGGCAACTTCCACTTCACAATTGTAAACACACAGCAGACACCAGCATCAGGTATTTTTTTCACTTGTCCCTACCACCCAAGTCAGCACCTGAGGTGGTTGCCTCTAATGACCCACCTAGTTTCACCACAGTGCAAATTCCTTGTGCCTCTTAACATTGGACAAGTGGGTCATTAGGCTATTTCTGGTCCATGACTGAATGAGCAGCTGACTATCAGGATTTCAGTGCCAGTATTCTTGACTGTACATCTGGAATTCTTTTTTTTAGCTATTAAATTCCTTAAAGCTATCCTGTTTCAGCAAATATTCATGCTTGTAATTCGTTCATTAAAATACAGAATTGCAGAAAGTGTGCCCAAGAAGGGTCTAAGTGCAGATGAAAATGAATTTGTTGAAAAATTCAAGTAAATTTGTCATAAAAATCTTTGCACAATTTGTAAAGTTCTAGTGACTAAATACCAGCTGCTTAGTCACCTAGGAATAGAAAATGAATCCTAGTGGGATTTTCAAAGGTGCATAAACACCTGGGGCTAAGGTATATAGAAGCTTTTAAAAATACTCATGAGGACCTGTTTGCATCGTCAGATGCCTAAATATCTGTAAAAATCTGTCACTATCTAAATAAAATCAAGATTAAAAAAAATCTGTCACTATCTAAATAAAATCAAGATCTAAATAAAATCAATCTGGCCATGTCTGAACTGGTGACCTAGGAATAAAAAGTTCCCTGGCTTATTATCCTTCCCCTGAATCATTAAGACCTCCCTGAAGCATTAATATATTAACTTAGCCTCCAGCAATAGGGTATCTTTTTACTTATAAGCAGAAGTAGTGCAAAGTAATTTGAACTGCACTGGAAGGAAGTAGGGATTTGTGCTAGCTGGGACAGCCATCTAGTGGTAACCCTTCATTTAATCATGTTTGAAAGTACATGCAATACAGCTCGCATTTTGGTGTCCTCTGCACCCAGTCCAAGACAGGAATAGGTATTATTTTACCACATCCTATTAATATCCTATTCTGTATCTTTGGGCTACTGGACTTCAATTTCTTCTGAGCCAATCACCGTTGCTTTGTAAGGAACTAAGTGTGTCTCGCCTTAATGCAAAGGTGGAAGCAGGGCAAAAAGGGAGAAAGGAGCCTTCCCCCCACTATACTCACATTAACCATAAAGTGCCAGTCAGAATTACAATCTGTTTACAAAAGGAGTAGCAGTCCAGGAGCAGACAGGAAAGGAGCAGTGTCTTGTCCCTGCCTTCCCACTCACCATGGGTGTCGAGTACATGGGGGCCTGAGGGCTGTCACCCAAAACGCATAAAACTTTCCACATGTCCATCATCTTAGCCCCTCCCCACCCTCACCCCCCCAACAAAAATAAAAGTCAGCACCTATGCCACTCACATTGTCCCTTGAAGCTGCTGTGTGACCAGAGTGAAATGAAAATTGTATGTTTTGGGTGAATTTGATAATGCATTATTTCCTTAATGAAAGTTTTAAGTCGAAACTGTTTTCAGTGTAAGGCACCATAATATGCATAAGCACATGAAAGGGAGTCAGCTGCATCACCCCATGGGGTGTTGAATGAGGGACACTCCTACTTGCCAGGAAACCTGGGAAGAGAATGCACCTCAGGAAATCCAATCTTTCCTCCAGTTCTCCCAAAGGCAGTGCAGTCCCACACTGCCCCCCAGCACAAGCCTGGGCCTGCCGGGTACAATCTGACCCAAATCAGTTGATAGGGAGAACAGTAATGAAGATTTATTTTTAAAAGCATGTTAAAGGTCATTTCTTCTAGCTCCTACTGTTCCTCTAATTAGCTGGATCGTCACAGAGTTGGCTGCTTTGACTTTTTGTGTTTCTTGTTTCTCTGGTGCTTATAAAGGAAGTGTCTAAAATATATCTGTACATGGAGCAGAATGTTAATCAGCTTATCAGGAAACACAGTCTACTTAACTCCCAAAACCCACAGTTCAGATGAAGTTAGGAAGATGAACAAGCATCATTTAATGAGGATCTGACATTATTAAAATGTCTCAGTTCATGTATTCTACAATCTTTAAAAAAATTCTGTCCCCATCTCACCTCACAAAGCAAAGTGCTGTGAAGTAGAAATATAGTTTCAAACTGCTGCTATGCTGAACCTTGGGCCAGGATTAATAGATTTGTAACCATTAATGAACATTTTGATGTTCTTAGTTTAACTATTTTTGCTGAATCCCAAATTTTGGTTTATGTAGAAGTGTTATAAGACTAGAATACATGCCTACCAGTGTCAACGGCAGTGTCATAGTCCAGCAACCTCTGTTCCCAGAAGCATATCTTAATCGCTATAAACTTTAGATTTAGAAGCCATGTTTTCCACTCTGAAATGCAAATTCTACATGTTTCACGTTAATTTAATGAAATTTAATTAAAGTCTTATTTGAAAACTATTTTCAGAATAATATATTGAAATGTGTACATACACTACTGCCCTCTCCTGGATGATATACATTAGGACAAGGTACAGAGGCCCAAAAAGCCTGCAGTGGATTTGCACTAACTTTTGAAGCTTTTTCTAAATACCCTATGTTAGTTTGGGAGAAAACAGAACTCATGTTTGCCCTCCAGGGGGGTGGTCATGGAGGCAGCCTGCACCGGCGAGGCCAGCATGCTGGGGGCGCTCTCACATGCCTCCCAGCAGGATGCCAGAGACTTCTGAGCCCAGCCAAGCAGCTGGCCACCACTCATTGGCTATTGTGGCCCCAGCCCCACCCCTCCTGCCAGTTGTCAGCAGCAGATGGCAGGGAGGAAGAATAGAGCCCCGGCTGTGCAGGCCTCCCCATCTATGCTCACTTGGGTCTGGTGGGGCTGAGGCTACATGGCTGTCTGCCATGCCAGGAACCAGGGATGGGGAAAGAGCAAGTAGAGCCTCCCCCACTGCATGCCCACCCACCACCCAGCTTGCTGGCCTAGGGCCAGGGGTGCCAGGCCAGGTCCACACAGTGGGGAGCTCTGCTTCCTGCCCACCGTGGACAGCATGCCATTCTGAGCTGAGTGCCCACAGCTGCAGTGAGAAGGCACCATGTTGTATGTTAATCAGCACTTCACTAGCAGCAGCAGGCACTTCAGGTTTACTACATAGAAGTGCTGTCATTGTGGGCAGCGAATCTACTCAGTAATTCCAGCACAGGCCTGTGCAATTTCCTTGGTTTCTCACTACAGCGTGTGGCTCTGAGTCATGTGTCTTCTCCCACCCCCCTGGCCAGGCCATGCAGCAAGGGGCTCCATTCCTTCCCTCGCTCTCCCTGCTTCCACCCAGCCATGAAGCAGGAGACAGACTTTTCTGACTCCTGTCTGTGACAACCCGGTGGTGGGAATGGCCCAGTGCTTGCCCAGAGTACATGAAGATCATTTGAGACTAGCACCCTGCCCTGCAAATGGCACCTGGGATGCTGGAGGTTGGAAAACGAATATGATTTGTTATGGGGTCTGGGACAGAAGTTTGATGTACTGCTCTAACTTAAACCAATTCAGTCTAATACTATGTCCATCCAGGTCTATCTTAGACAGGGTTCTGTCATTTTGAAACTGGTTTGTATGTGCTGAACTTCTGTTCTGTCACAGGTTTAGACTGGTTTCTGTGTAGCAGAAAGCCCCCTTTTCCTCTTGCCTGCAGTTGCTCTCCCCTCCTTAGATATGTTTTTCCTCTTCTGCCTTTTCTTCCTTCCTCTTTCTTTCACTTTAAGATAAGGAATTGTGTTTTAAAATTTGTATGTGTGCATTTTATATCTACCCTTGTATTTTGGTATTTTTATCTGTGTGCACGCCATGGCATTACTTTTGTAGCTTATATTTTATACTCCTCACCTTTCAACTTTCAACTAAATGTGTTTAGTTTCAGAAGTAAGTTATACATTGTAACAATGTTAACAAGGGCAGGAATCAAACTGCCCTTCCCTGTATCAGGCTGGCCCCTGAAAGAGCGAGTGAATCAGTGATTGAATGTGTAACACGGTAGCAGGCAACAATTAACACCTAAGGAAACTGCAGATCAACCAACGGAAGAACTCAATAGAAGACAGTGTAACAACCGGGACATCTCTAAACATCACTGATCAAGGGCTAGAAGCCCTGGCCTGAGTTAATCAACGCCGGGGACCAACTTTTGGGCTGAATATCTCCAGATCGACCACTTCCAGAGCCCTATTCAAAATTCATCAACGGACTCCCAAACCTGCACGTACATGCGAACAACCCCTGGGGCTGACAGATGCCATCCAGGTAGCCACCGAGGAGGGAAGTCCCACGAGGGTCAACAACCCCTGGATTGGGCAAACCTGAAAGACTTTGGTGACTCCCCAGTTGCTAAGGACAGATAAAAAGCAGTGAAAAGTGACCCTCAGTGGCACCCTCTTGATCTCCAACTCGACCAGCATCCAACCTGTCCAGCCAGAAGGACCAGCCGGCGACCCCCTTCTGGAAGATAACACCACACTGAAAGAAGCCTCAACAACAGACTCCAACACCTGTGGGATAGGTATACCTGACTCCTGTAGCTTGCTACTCTGTGTGTGTGTTTGTGTGTGTGTGTGTGTGGAAGGACCAGCCCCAAGATTTATGAATTAACTCATTACAGTGTTTCAATCCGCCTAATAAACCAGAATTTTAAGGATCCCGAGTTGGACATTTGTAGCCAACATCTGAACATCAGCGATCCTGGTCTTCTCTGATTTAAAAACAATCCCCAATTTTTGTTTTAAAAAAAGAAACCCAATTCCACATTTTTCTTTGATTTAAATGAAACACCACTGCTATATAAATATACATACAGTGGTGTTTCATTTTAATCATGGAAAAATGTAGATTTGGGGTTACTTTTTTAATCCAAAAATTGGGGATTTTTTTAAATCAGAGAAGGATCCCTGGTGTTCACTTATACCATTTTATATGCAATGTCTGTACCTAGCCTAGCTGATCAGGAACTGAGACATTTCCAATCCTAAAAACCTTACCAGATCTTATAATTATTTTTTTTCATGTTGTTTAACCTACATCATGCCTGTGAAAGGGGAGGCAAAAGCTCCCCCCCCAATACATCCCAAAACCCTGCCTGACGTGCCCCAACACTCACTGCAGAAGCAAAGATGAGCAGCCACTGGGGAAAAATGCTGGTGCAGGCTCGGCAGTGCCTGAACCTGCAAATTGGTGAGTACCAGGGGCATGGCTCCGGAGGGGCACAGACTGCTCAAAAGGCAGCCGGGGGCACAGCTGGGGCAGCACAGGGGTGAGGAGAGCAAAACGCCGGCTAGGAGATGCTGGCTACAGAGCCAGGGAGCACCAGCCCCAGATGTGGAGAAAAGAGGCTAAGTGTCTGCTGGAGGACACCAGCAGATGGGATGAGGAGCCTAAGTCCTGGGAATGGAGGGACATTGGGGAGCTCAATTGGGGGGAAGCAATCCCCCAGGATGCCCAGGAGCAGAGCCACAGCCACACTAGGAAGCACGGGTACTGCAGCGGGGAGTGGCGATAAGGGACTGCTGGCACCCTTGGGCAGCATGGAAAGGAGGGAGGTGCAGGAAGCTACAGAGCCGCACACGGGAGTGACAAGCAACGCCACCTGGTGGGACTCCGACAGCTCAGCTGTAAGTCAGATGGGCCAAAAGGGGGAAGGGACACAGACCCCTGGGGGGCTTGCCCAAGAGAGCCAGCTGATGCCTGACACTGGACAGCCAATCCATCTGAACACCCATTAGATGGAAAGGACAGTGGAGTCCTCGGCAAGACTGTGCACCTGGGAGACAAGATCCCAGGAGCCTGTCAGCAGATGCTGACTTCTTAAATTTAGTTCTGATCCTAAGTAGCAGTTAACCCCAGACCAGGGTGTGTTTAGTTGTCCAGGCCTCAGTCTGAAGGTGAAGGATGACCTGGGAGGAGGGACAGCCAGGAAGACCTGACCCCTGGAGGCGGGTGGAGTGCGTGAGACGGGATCATCCCAGTGCAAGACCTGTGGAGAGCAGAGTCCATCCCTGGCCATGGATGTGGTGAGGGCAAGGTAAAGGGAAGGTTGGAGCCCCATGAAAAAAGCCCAGTGTTGAGATCTTCTCGGGTCACCCACAGAGAACTGCCTCCCAAGAGAACAACAATGAACATCAAAGACATGGCAGGAAAGTAGGAGCAGCACCTGAACCATCTAGGTGGTGCTGAATCCAGATCTTACCGTGACATCGCTGGGGGGCAAGGCACAAACCAAAAAGGGGCCAAAGCCCTATAACACCTACCAGCAACAATGCCTATAAAATTTATTATACCCCAGATAAGAAACTATGCTCCAGTTTAAACAGAGCATAGTTTCTTGGCACATTTGGTTTGTAACCATTCAGTGTGAGTAGATTAAAACTGGATTACAACCATGTTTTGTTGAAGGCATTTTCCTGAAACAGATTATGTGACATGCCCATTCCACTGTATGGCCAGAGACCAACTGTGTTATGTAAACCTATCTTGGAAAACAGATTGAAGAACAAAGACTCCACATTTCATATATCTGCAGTTTAGCCTTGTGCAGTACCAGGTGGGTGGAGGCATGTCAATCCATTTCGTTTTAGCATAAGAACATAATTCTTGACACAGCAAATGCATCAGCTTCTTCAAGTATATCAAATGCTGTGTACATTCTGGTTAAAAAGTACTGAGGTGTTAAATGCAAATTCTAAATTTTAATGAATTCCCATATTTCTTTTACTATTATCAGAGAAGTCAAACCTAACAACCCTTTGAACTAACCTGGGTAAATCATGCCAGTTTCAATAGTTAAAGGCACACTAGAGCATAATGTATTCATATTCTGCCACCCAAACAACCAGGTACTGTGTCGGGCCAGTAGGGGGTGCTCCTGCGCTGAGCCACCCACCCCACTGCACCCAACCACCTTCCAGGGCCCAAGTACCTCCATGGGAGTGCCTCATGTCTGGCTGACCCCTTGCCTGGAGCACACCCGCTAGTCTGGGGGTAACACTGCTGCCAGCCATCGTCTGGACTGATCCCGGACCTGTGCCCTCTGGAAACACAGGCCTATTGAGGGTACTTGACCCACTGCAAGAACGTGGGATGCTTCCCTCAGTCTGAAGCACAAATAGTGGTCTCCTTTAGTCAGATTAACCAAGGGGACCCCAAGACATAATCTAGACCCTCTCCCAATACATCTCCCATGCTAGGTACAAAGGAGAACTTTATTGGTTACAAGGAGTAGGTTTGAAATGGGATACAGGGTAGAGCAATATCAGAGAAGTCCCATAGAGCAAACTGGCATGGCTGGGTAGCCTTTGATCATGCATCTGAGTTACTGCAAGCTATATAAACTAGTTAGATCTCAGGTAGCTTACTCGCAAGTATCATCCAGAGGCAGGTGGAGATTCCCTCTGGAAGCAGGCAGTTTATTGATCATGAGTTTTGAGAGAGAGCGCGAGTTTCAGATGGTTCAGCTTCTCTCTCTGAGTTTTCATCATAGCCACTGCCCTTCCTCCTGGGCCGTTCTTCACTTATATAGCCCTTATGACCTCATTTACCTGATCCAATGAAGGTCAGCAACTGTTGGCAGCCAACCAACCAAACTGAAATGCATCACTGGTTGCCGGGTAGACTGGCAGGGTCTTAGCCCCCTCCAGTCATGTTGGTCTTGCTTAGAACAATAGGGAGCTTAAGCCCCCCCCCCCCACCGTTCCATGCCCCTTGGGCCTTAATTCT
>NW_005841859.1:5169643-5173053 GCF_000455745.1 Alligator sinensis | reverse complement strand
TTTTCTTGTTTGTGTGTGCTTTGGCATCGCTAAATTGTGTTCCCGCTAAATTGCAGCTCTTTTGCACAGTGGAGCATTCTGTTGCAATTAAGAACCCGCGTGCAGGAGTTTTTCCCGCCAGTTCTGTAGCTTTCTTTGCATAGTGCATTCCTTTTGCATTATACAATGCAAAAAGTACAGAGATGCACGGTACAGAGAAGTTCCCGCCATTTGTATTTAGATTCGTGCCACATTATTGGCTGATCTTAATATAGGCACACGTGGCGGCTAGCTATTGGCTTGCTAGCCGTACAAAAGGCTTGGGTAGTTTCCGCCCAAGTCGGAGAGAGAGAAAGCACGTGGAGTTCGGGAAAGGAGTGTGAGGATTTCTAAGCGCTGCTGATCCCTACGAACCCAGCTTTTTCTTTAAGAAGGCAAAAGAGGTTTAATTGGTCGAACCCACGGAGTCTTAACAGCTCCGGGGAACCTGGGAACCGAGTAACCCACGGAGATACAGCTGCTCCGTGAGAACGAATTATTGAATCCATGGAGCCTAAACCACTCCAGGGTCAAGGAACCGAGTCTATTAGAGTCCTCCACCGAGAACTCAAGCGGAGCTGTGCCTGGAAAGCTGACCAGCCTACACCGCGATCACCTTGGGTGTAAGTAAATAATCTTTTCAATCAACCATTACGCCTCCGTGACTGATTCTAGCTTGAGCGTACCATACCGCGCCGCGGTTTTCTCCAACCCCGTGTGCCCGGGCTGCTGGCCACAGCCTGTGTGCACAAAGACGGGCCCGGCTCGCCCCCGGCTCGCACATGGCAACCCAGATGGGATCGGGAGAGAACTTGCACATGGTGACCCAGGCGGGATCGGGAGAGGGCCCGCACAGTTACAACTCAGGGTTACCTGAAGAGATGGGGCAGAGGAATCTGCCCTCTGCAGTGACCGTGGTAACCAAACTGTCTGATAGCAGAGCTTGGGAAGAGACAGAGAAGGTGCTCTGCCACAGATACTAGGTACAAATGGGTAGGTGGGTAGCAGACTTTGGCACAGTAAATTTGGTGAAGCACGTTTCAAATTAATTCCTCTAGAGCAGTGATGCTTCAGTGCACCAGGGCTAAAAGGCTTCGAGTCTAAAAGGTTGAGAACCACTGCTCTAGAACCATAGTAAGATACTTTAACGATTTTGCCACTACATCCCAGAATTACAAGAGAATTTATTTTGTACCAACACTGATTTCCACACGTGTTATTATGAGCTCTAAAACAAGCTGATTATGCTCAAACAATATCTATTTTTTGGTATGTTATTCATCTGAAATGAATGCTTATTACACAAATAAATACCCCATAAATTAACCATGCTTCCATAAAGCAGAGTAGGGGCATATTCTCTTAAGATGATTCAGAAAGGATGATTAGATGGAAAAAGTACTGGTGTAGAAATAATAACAGTATCGTTACACTGCCACTTGCAGCATTTTTGAATAACAAAGAGAGCTGTACAAACTCATAAATAAGAGGAAGAAAGAGCATTTCTCATATAATCATAGAAATTGGAGAATGAAATTATCCATCTGATAATCTTGTCCACCTTACCAGTATTTCAGGATGGATCTCTATGGAATATTCTATGTAATTTATTTTCAGTTATTCACCATTGTAATGATATCCCTCTCCAGAAGTGAGTTCTTAAAGGAATTAGTGTTTGTTCATTGCCTTAATGAGGTAGTACAGCTGTATATGAATATCTATGCCCAACTTCATTCTTTATTGTTTAACCATATTCTTTTTTCAGAGTTGACAAATTATGATTAGTTTTCTAATATAATACAGTTGCTAAAGTATGGCAATTATTCAGATAATGCAATAACAACACTGGGATAAACTCATCTTTTATGTAATACTTTGATTTCAATTGGATTTACACCTGTTAGCTCACTGTGATAAGTTAAATGCCATTGAAGAGTCAGTGAAGGAAATCACCCAGGTCAGCAATATCTCCTTTGATTTCCATGTCAAGTGGTGCTGGCATCCTCGTAGGCAGTGCCCAGTGATAAAATATGCAGAACACAAGCAGAGACCCAAGAAACCATCTATTTCGTTCAGAGGTGCTGAAAGCAAAGTAAAGGCATCCAGTGAATCAAGATTTGTGTCACTGAAGTCCAGTCAAATCAAGTCAATAATTGTGGATCTCTAGGAATGGAAATAATAAAAGAGTAAAAGATAGATCTCTAGTTCCTTCTGCTGCTGTTTGATGTTGAAGGAAGGGAGATGAACCTGCACTGGTTTTGCTATATAACTTCATTGACTAAAACAGGCTGTTTAAATTAAGCAATGAAAGAAAATAAGGTTTTCTCTGGGACGGTTTCTGTTATTTCACTGCTTTATGAATACAAATTCTGATAAAGCATATTCTAGCTTTCACCTAATAATGTGTGCATGTTCAGTTGGGTTGGTCCTAGACCTCGTATATACAAACATTCTTAATAGACAGTGAGACCATTATTGAAATACGGCAGCTTCAATGTCTGTGCTTTTAAGAATGTTGACAAATATGAAAGGGCTCAGAAAAGAACAAGAATGCTGTGAGGTATAGAAAACCTGCTTTTTAGCAAGAGATTAAGAAATTCAGTCTACTCTGGAGAATGTGGAGAGGTGAGTTTATTACAGTCCACAGCATCTGCATGGGAGAACATTACAAATAGTAGAAATAAATGGTAAGAAATGAAAACCAGAAACGTTTGGACTAGCAATAAAGTCCATATATAGAACTAGAGGTGCACCAATGCATCGGTCCAATATTGGATTGGCACCGATATACAGAAAATTGATTGTATTGGAAATTGGTTTGATGTGGATGATAATTTGGTTGATAAATGCCTGTGCATGTGCACAGCCACAGCGCAGCACATAAGCAACAAGATGCACAGCCCAGCAGCTTGGAGAGCTGAGTGCAGCTGGTAAGTACGTTGTGGTGGAAGGGGAGAGGGAAGGGAAGGGGTGTGGGAAGGAAGATCATGGCCCCCGTGATGAGGTAGGGAGTGGGACTGGGGCTGGGGCTGGGGCTGGGGCTGGGCCAGGGACAGGCCCTGCCCAGCTAGGGCAAGGCGAGGGCGGGGCAAGGGACGGAGCCGCAGTTTGTCCTGGTGACACGGAGCAAGGGGCACCTCCTGCCACTGCTCACACCCCGGGGGAATAGAGGGGGTGTGCCCCTGGATGTGTGTGTGGCATGGGCAGGGTTGGCTGCAGCTGCAGCTCTTCGCAGTGTGTGGGCAGGGGTTGGGCCGGGGCTGCGCTCAGGGCAAGTGATGGCAGCGCTGGGAGTGGGGCCTGCAGGAGGGCTACGGTGAAATTTGAGGTGGCTGCAGCCCCCCCATACCCCATCCCAGTGCTGCCACCACCCTTCCCAAGTGCAGTCTGGC
>NW_005841859.1:5159495-5169539 GCF_000455745.1 Alligator sinensis | reverse complement strand
TCACTCCCCTCTCCCCTTCCACCACCACAGACTTATCAGCTGGACACAGCTGTATCAGAAATTGGATCAGTATTGGCTGATATGCCTCCTTAAAAATCAGCTATTGGTATCAGCCCCAAAAATCTCTATCAGCCCACCCCTATATATAACAGCTTATACAGAGAGCTGGTGGATTCTCCATCATTTAAAGTTCATTTTAGGTGTGCATGAACTCTACACAGTGTTCTGCAGAAGGAGGTTATTTTGGAAACTAGCTATGACTTTTTCTGTGATTTGCTCAGATGTAAAACTTTATTGGTAAATGTTAAAAATTAGAGTTATTTACATGGCTTTGTAGAGTTGGGAGAGAATATAGGACCCTGCACATGATAGCTACATGAGTAGATTATTAGTATATGCCAACACAATCTAGAACATGCAGCTAGTCATGTAGCCTATGTTCTCTGGGGGAAAGGAGGATTAAGGAGTTGCAGTGCAACACTATGGAGAGAGAAGAAACAAGACCCTACACATGGTAACCACATTGGTAATAAGTAATAGGTACTTTTACCTATTACTTATTACCAATAAGTAAGGAGGTAATAAGATTTTCTCAGACAATGGTTTTAGCATGCAGTGTACAGTTGCTGGGGTGGAGAATGTTCAAGGGCATTAACAATCTTTGCAAGTGTATTGTGCATGTATGGACTTTCAGCCTGTCCTTTCGGTCTCACCTCTGGTAAGTGTTCTTGGCTGGCTGTCTTCACATGGGTGGTGGCCCATGATGTGCTCAACATAACAACTAGCCCAAAAACAGCAGGCTTTGGAAAATAACCTACTGAATTCAGCACTAGGATTCAGCACTAGGATTCAGTTCAATCCTGCCTACCAGTAGTCAGGTACAACCTCTTTATTCAGTGCCTATCTAAAATGGCAATTGGCAGTAATGAAATAACTAAGCAGTTAGGGCAACCTACAAAAGGATTTGGGGGCTAAATGTAATGTTAAATATCTACATCTCATATTTAGATCTTTAAAACTGCTTCTCAATTACGGCCTAATCTTGAAGTCTCCTAACAAGCTAAGGAAATACAGACTAAATCAAAGTACTGTAACATGGATACATAACTGATTGAATCATCATGCTCAACGAGTAGGCATCAATGGCTCAATGTCTAGCTCGGAGGATATATCAAGTGGCATACCCCTGTGGTCTGTCCTGGGTCCAGTATTGCTCAACATCTTCATCAGTAATTTGGATGATGGGATTGAGTGCATGCTTAGCAAATTTGCAGATGATACCAAGTTGGGTGTAGTTGCAGACACTCTGGAGGGTAAGACTGTGATCCAGAATGACCCGGATAGACTTGAGAAATGATCTATAATCAATCAGATGAAAATCAACAAGGACAAGTACAAGGTCCTGCACTTGGGATGGAATAATTACATATACAAATACAGACTAGAGAATGACTGGCTAGGTTGCAGTACTAGCTACATTGCTTGTCCCCACTGGCTCTCTCCCTAGACAGTTCATCTAGTCTCAGGGTCCTTCCATCATCCCATTATTTTTAATTCCTGGACTCCTTGCCAGCACATCTGAACTACACTACCAGTCTCAGTCTCTTACTCATCAAAATGTACATTCCTGGCACATAAACCATTCCCCTCACAAATGTTATGTCCCTGTTCTAGTCACAGGGTACTAGAGGTATTTTTAGGAAAGGTCACCAGAATTTAACATGGGAAAGCAATAGATACCTACCTTCGCACATAGATTCTTTAATGAGCTTTTCCAGGACTTTCCCTGGGATGGAGGTTAGGCTGATGGGCCTATA
This sequence comes from Alligator sinensis, assembly GCF_000455745.1. Lineage (NCBI taxonomy): Eukaryota > Metazoa > Chordata > Crocodylia > Alligatoridae > Alligator > Alligator sinensis. Next base: position 5,167,722 of record NW_005841859.1, on the reverse strand, counting down.
GTTGCCCAGGTCCTCCCTCTTCCTCTTCTTGAAGATGGGCACAATGTTGGCCCTCTTCCAATCCTCAGGGATCTCCCTTGAGTGCCATGAATTCTGAAAGAGCTTTGCCAGGGCTTCTACAATGACGTCAGCCAGCTCCATCAGCACTCTCAGGTGAAGTCCATCCAGTCCTGCTGACTTATAAATGGTTAGCTTTTCTAGTTGGTATTGCACCCACTCAGCATTCACAGTGGGGAGGCTGTCAGTCCTGGCATGTCCCCTATGACCCTTATCTTGCTTGACTTTCCCCTTGGTCTTGTGAAATACCAAAGCAAAGTGGGCATTCAGGAGTTCAGGTTTTTCCTGAATGTCACTTACCAGCTGTCCCAAGGTGTTAAGCAGGGGTCCCACACTTCCATTTGTTTTCCTTCTACTGCCTACATACCTGAAGAAGGGCTTCTTATTGTCCTTGACTCCTATGGCTAACCTTAACTCAGTTGCTGCTTTGGCTTTACCAATTATTTCCCTTCAAATGCTAGCCACTGTTGTATAGTCCTCCTTGAGAACCATCCCTAGCTTCCACTGTGCATACACCTCTTTTTTCATTTTAAGAGGACTGCAATGTCCCTATTAAGCCAGGAGGGCTTGCCAGCCCTTCTGCTATCTTTCCTCTTTGCAGAAATAGTTTTCTTTTGTGCTTCGAGGATAGTATCCTTGAGCAGCAACCACTCTTCATGCACCCCATTCGCCTTCCCTTCCTGGTCCCACATTGCCTCTCCTACTAATGCTCTGAGCCTATCGAAGTCAGCTTTTTTGAAGTCCAGGACTTCAGTCCTGGTGGTTGATTTGTCTACCTTGTGGCGGAAACCTGTTAATTTCATGGTCGCAGTCGCCCAGGTTACCCTCAATGTTCAAGCTACACACAAGATCATCTCTTTTGCCCAAGACCAAGTCTAGGAAAGTGGCCCTTGCACTTCCTGGGTCAGAAAGAGCTCCTTGATCACAGTCAGGAAACTGCATGAATAATCTGCCATAGCCAAGTGTTCCTCCCAATCTATGTCCAGGTAATTCTGGTAAATCTATGTCCAGGTAAATCCTGGTGTTCCTAAAGGAAACAATTCTCCAAGCCCAAAGTGTGGCAATCCCTATGTGGATCAAAGGGGCCAAGAGTACTCAGAAGCCCCCATGGCTCAACAAAAGCATCCATGAATGCCTCAAAACCAAAAAGGAGGCGTACACCCAATGGAAGGGAGGGGCCATCACCAAGGAGGATTATACCTCCTTGGCTCAAGATTGTAGGGGGCTATTAGGAAGGCTAAGGCAGAGTTGGAACTGGGACTAGCAACCTGGATCAAAGATAACAAGAAGTCCTTTTTTAAATACATAAGGGGTAAAAAGAAGGTGCCAAATAATGTAGGGCCTCTGCAGGACATGGTTGGTAATATGGTGGTAGCACCAGATGACAAAGCTAATCTCTTTAACAGATTCTGTGCTTCCATTTTGCTGAGCAGGGACAGAAACATCCCCCACACTGGGTTCCCAGACGGACCCAGGGGAGGCGCAGCCAGGCCTAGGGTCAGTGAGGACCTCATCAGGGAACTTCTGGAGGGACTAGATGTGTTCAAATCAGCAGGTCCTGATGATCTCCACCCCAGAGTGCTTAGGGAACTGACAGAGTTCATTGCAGGCCCTCTGGCACACCTTTATGAGCACTCATGGTGCTCTGTCAAGGTGCCTGATGACTGGAAAAGGGCCAATTTTCCCAATTTTCAAAAAAGGGAGGAAAGAGGATCCAGGAAACTATAGGCCCGTTAGTCTTACCTCGGTCCTGGGGAAGCTCTTTGAGAAAATTATCCAGGAGCACATCTGTGCAGGGCCAGCAGGGGAGATTATGCTTAGGGGCAATCATTAGAGGCAGGTCCTGTCAGACCAACCTATGACCAGGTCACAAAAGCTTTGGACACAGGTGTCACGGTGGACATAGTCTTCTTGGACTTAGGAAGGTCTTCGACACTGTCTCTCACCCCATTTTCATTAAAAAATTAGGCATCTGTGGTGTCAATGCCTACACAGTCAGATGGGTTGTAAATTGGCTGGAGGGCCGCACTCAGAGAGTGGTGGCGGATGGGTCATTTTCCACCTGGAGGGATGTGGGCAGTGGGGTTCCCCAGGGCTGGGTCCTCGGGTCCACACTGTTCAATATCTTCATTGCGATTTGGACGAGGGGGTGAAAAGCACCCTGTTCAAGTTCGCAGATGACACTAAGATGTAGGGAGAAGAAAGCATGCTAGAAGAGAGGGACAGGCTACAACTAGTTCTCGACAGCTTACACAGGTGGGCGGATGAGACTAGGATAGGTTTCCATACGGACAAATGCAACGTGTTGCACTTGGGAAGGAAGAGTCAGCAGCATACCTACAGGCTGGGGAACTCCCTCCTCATCAGCACAGAGGCAGAAAAGGATCTTGGAATCACTATTGATTCCAAGATGAATATGGGCTGCCAATGTGGGGACGCGGTCAGGAAGGCTAACCGCACCTTGTCAAGCACCCATAGATGCATCACAAGTAGGTCCAAGGAGGTGATCCTCCCCCTCTATGCAACACTGGAGTTGGAGTACTTCATCCAGTTCTGGGCCCTGCACTTCAGGAGGGATGTGGATAGCATCGAGAGGGCCCAGGGGAGGGCCACTTGCATAATTAGGGGGCAGCAGGGCAGGCCCTACAAGGAGAGGCTACAGGACCTGAACCTGTTCAGCCTCCACAAAAGAAGGCTGAGAGGGGATCTGGTAGCCATCTATAAACTGGCCAAGGGAGACCAGCAGGCAATGGGAGAGTCCCTGTTCCCCCAATCACTACCAGTGGTAACAAGGAACAATGGCCATAAGTTGACTGAGAGTAGATTCAGGCTAGATATCAGGAGGCACTACTTCACAGTCAGGGCAGCTAGGAGCTGGAACCAACTTCCAAAGGAAGTGGTGCTTGCCCCTACCTTGGGGGTCTTCAAAAGGAGGCTAGAAAACCACCTAGCTGGGGTCATTTGACCGCAAGATCCTTTCCTGCCTATGGCAGGGGATCAGACTAGATGATCTGCTTAGGTCCCTTCCAACCCTACCAACTATGAAACTATGAATTGAAGTCATCCATGACAAGTACCTTGCATGCGCAGCCTCTGTCAGTTCTCAAGAGAACTCCAGATCCAGCCCCTCCCCTTGGTTCGGTGGCCTGTAGTAAATGCCTACAGCTAGATTTCTCTCACCTCACCCACCCTGCCCCATAGCTTGACCCAGAGGGTTTCAAGCTGTTTATCTTTGGAGCCAATGTCAGCCTCCAGAGAGTCTCACATAGAGAGTTCCCCTCCACTCATTTCTCCCTGCTGTGTCCCTTCTGTGCTGTAGCCCTCTATGGCTACACTCCAAGCATGCAAGGAGTCCCACCAGGACTCTGTGATCCCTACCAGGTCATATTGCCCACTAGAGAGCAGGAGGGCTAGCTCCTCCTGTTGTTCCCCATGTTCCTGGCACTGATGTACAGGCAGCTGAGGCCCCCAGCTGACACCCTTGTTTTCCTGAGCCACTGTGGGAAAACTGTTTGGTTAGCATTTTGAAAAACAGTTGTGCTAGTGTCCTCCACAAGGGAGCTTTCCTGCACGCCAGTCCCAGGGCATGCTCCTCTTGAAGTTTCCCCATCCCCCAGCAAAGTCAGTTTAATTAAAGCCCTGTCCAGTAGATCAGCCATCCTGGCTGAGAACAGGGCCTTACCTTTCCGTGTGAGGTGAATGCCATCTCGTCCTAGGAGTCCCTTCTCTCTGAAGTGCGTGCTGTGGTTGAAGAAACCAAACCACTAACAGTAACACCACCGTCTGAGGCACCTGTTAACCTCCTTCACACAGCCTTCCCTCCTGGGTCCATGGCCTGCAACAGGGAGCACAGAAGAGAAAACAACTTAGCCCCTAGTCCCTTGAGCCCAGCCCTCAGAGCCCTGTAGTCACTCATGACCTGATCAGGGCTACCCCTGGCCATGTCATTCGTGCTCACATGAATGAGGAGCATGGGGTAATGGTCAGAGGGATGGATGAGCCTGGGGATCCTCTCCACAATGTCTTGGATGCGGACCCCAGGGAGACAGCAGACCTCTCGGGCTAAGGGATCCAAACAGCAGACATGTCCCTCTATACCCCTCAGGAGAGAGTCCCCCACCACTACCACCCAGTGTCTCCTCCTAGGGGTGGGAATACTTACCTCCTGAGTACTTACCTCCTCCTCCAATGTGTCTGTTGGAGTTTCCTCATGTAGTGAGGGAGCATATCTGTTATGCAGCACCAGGGGAGGAATGGCCCTAGCTCTGCGTGCTCTAGACCTGGAGATGACTGTTTTCCAGGTAGCTCCAGGGGCTCTGTTTGGCCAGTTTTCTTTGTGGCCACCTCTTCTCCCTTCTCTTCCATATTCTTCCTCTCTCCATGTTCCTGGAGTAAGGCCTGGCAGTAGTTGTCAATATAATCTTCATGGACCCTGATGGTGCGTAGCTGGCATACCTCCTCCTCACGCTCCTGCACTCAGCCTTCTGGGGACTCCATTAAGTAGCACATCCCACAAGTGGGGGTGCTCCCATGCTTGGGTGTCAGCAGCCGTTGCCATGCCAGGCAGCCCCCGCAGTCTGGGGCCAGGGCTGCAGGCTCTGTCTGGGTGGAGGTCTCAGTGCAGAGAAGCTGATGCTGACGGGCACGACGGGTCGCTGCCATAGCTGCGAGGTACTTCTCATACTTACCTGGTCTCAATAGCAGCTGCTCGTTAGGCCTCTGGGCTCAGGCTGCTTGCTTGGACCCGCCCTCTGGGTGCCTTCCGCACGCCCTTCCGTGTGAACTCCCACACAAACTGCCATGCCTTAGTTGGGCCATGCCTGTTTGCTCGCTCTGTTCATGCAGCTCCAGTCGTGGGGCTCCCTTGGGAGCTCAGCTAAGTAGGGACTGGGGTGGCGTTCCCCTCCTAGGCTTCACTCAGCCAGCGTGTCCTGCCTGGCATGGCCTCACATGCACGCACATTCCCACTCTCACACTCTCACACACACACACACACACACACACTCCCTCAGCCCCCTACGAGCACCCCTGTGCTCACCCGCTCTCTCTCTCAGCCCGGCTCTTACCTCCTGGCTCTTCTCTGGTGGGTCTGGGTCCAGGTTTTCAGCTTCCGGGGGCACCACAGGCATGAACCTGTGCATCTCCCCCAGGCAGCAGACTCTTTTAGTTGTTAATAATTCAATATAGGTGATGGCTCAATTGCCAGTGAAAATAAATATCCACATATATTTTTGACTACCAGAAATGTCCATAAATGAGAGATACAATTCCTATTGTCCATTTGATTTTGCTGAAGGAAGTAAGTTCTTGGCTCATTTTTTAAATGATCCTGTAAATGATTTTGTCTCATTTTCTTAGGAAATCCTGTGGAGATCAGGAGAAATCAGATGACTTAACTTGGTCCCATGCCACAATACACAGAAATATTTTTCCTGATGATTTTTTTTCATGTTCTACTGCGTACCAGTTTTTTAGAATATGCTTTAATGGTGTTTTATTTTAAAATGCAAAGTTCAGCTGAGAATTTCAGGACCAGAAGGAAATACAATGGGGGAGGATCACAGATGTTCTTTTCTCCTTCAGAAATCAGTTTGGATTACTTCCTGTTTTAACACCCAGAGGATCGGAGGATGGTAGGATCTGAGTACATTAAAATCTTGTATCAGACAACAGATCAGTCAGAAGTGAATTTTTTCTAATTACATTTTCCCCAGCTTATGTTCCTGATTTTACATCTGAAATATAAAAATCAAGATCAGCCATTTTTATTTAAGAAATGAGCAGTTGCTTTTAGTTTAATGAGAAGAGAAAGATGAATTGCCACTCAGATCAGACAAAGAACATCTGTTTACTAGAATGAAATTTACCCAAGTGCAGCAGCCCAGCCTTCTTAGCCTTCCACAAGGTATACTTGCTGTTATGTGAAAATGCATTAAATCAGTTTTACTCAAGTTGTATGACTGTACCATCCTGAGTGGGTTGCCAGGCAAGGCTCTTTTGGAGACAAGCAGAGGAGAGGAGAGCAGAAGAGAAGTCATGATAGTGGAAAGCTAGAAAAACTGTTGTAGTGGGGCTTTTCTGTAACTCTGAGCCCTGTTCTAGAAATGAATTCTTAAAGGCTTAATTACTATGACTAGTAATGGGGTTAGGCAAATTTTAACATGGATGTTTTCTGTGTGCATTGTCATTTGTTTAAAAAAAGTATACATCTAATGGACTTATAAACTTTTGTGCAGGCTCCTATAGGCTAAGTACAGACAATCAAAAAGCCTGAGGCTGAATCGATTCAGTCTTCATAGGTCAATCTAAGCTGCATAGACTGAACCAATATGCAAGCAAACAGATATTCATTTTTTATTCCAAAAATGCAGCCACATATCTGCAGTGGCCTAAGTCAGAAGCCAGGGAATGCTAGAGCATGCATCCCTGCTTGGCTGGAGCAGACAGCTTGGGCCCAGGCTAGCCCAACAGCCAAGAAAGAAAGATAAAGTTTTATATAATTAAAACAAACTATCCTAACAGTGTTTCACTACTGTGTTATGTTACACTAATCAGGTGTAAGGTTATGGCTTATCCCCTATGCATGTCTGTGGAACATAGCCAGAGGAAGAAAGGCAGTTCTGGTAAAGACAATGGATTAGGCACTTGCAGCTTGCTGTGTATTAACACTGATTGGATGCCACTGCCATCTGTGGATAATAGAAAACAGGCTGCTAGAAAGAGACCATGGATAGTGCTTGAGGAAGCACACAGAATTCTGCCATTCTGCCTGTAGTTTTTCAGAGCTGACAATTTGAGAAACCAATCACAAAAGTGCTCCATATTATACGTAGAGCATTTTTGTGGCCAGTTTCTATCACACTAAATTGAATGTGTGGCAAGTTAAAACCTCATCAGGCAGCCAATGCCAGCTTAAAGATAGGGCTTTAAGACTACCAGCTGGCATGAGGTGGCATGGGGATATCCCCGATCCTCAGCTATCCACACTCTGGGTCTGCAGCACCAGCTGCTGAGGATAACCAGGTCTGGCCACTCACGTAGGTTCCTAGCTGAGTTACAGGACCTCCTTCTAACCCAAGAGGTGCACAGTCCCACCAGGGGGAATGCATTATTGGACCTGTTCCTGACCACAGGTGATGACCTAATGAGAGGACTGTGGGTTCTCGACCACCTGGGCAATAGCGATCATTGCCTCCTGGAATTTACCATCCAGTGCAGGGTGTCAAAGGCCTGCAGCAAGGCAGCAGCTCTGGACTTCAGGAGGGCGGATTTCAATGAGGTAAGGAAACTAGTCAGGGAGACACTGAGGTCCCGGAGGGGAGGGGAGGGGATTTGGGAGTCCAAGAAGAGTGGTTGTTCCTGAAGGAGATGATCCTCCAAGCCCAAAGGGTGACAATCCCAACACGGATTGAAGTGGGCAGGAGTGCTCAAAAGCCCCCATGGCTCACCAAAAGCATCCAAGAACTTCTCAAAGCCAAAAAGGGGTGTACACCCAATGGAAAGGAGGAGCCATCACCAAGGAGGATTATACCTCCATTGCTCGAGATTGTAGGGGGGCTGTAAGGAAGGCTAAGGCGGAGATAGAACTGGGACTAGTGACCTGGATCAAGGATAACAAGAAGTCCTTTTTTAAATACATAGGAGGTAAAAAGAAGGTACCAAGTAATGTGGGGCCTCTGCAGGACACGTTTGGAAATCTGGTGGTCGCCCCAGATGACAAAGGGAACCTCTTTAACAGATTCTTTGCTTCCATTTTTCTGAGCAGGGACAGGGACATCCCCCACACTGGGTTCCCAGACGGACCCAGGGGAGGCACAGCCAGGCCCAGAGTCAGTGAGGACCTATTCAGGGAACTTCTGGTGGGACTAGACGTGTTCAAATTAGCAGGTCCTGATGACCTGATTATGACCAGGTTACAAAATGCCTGGACACAGGAGGAGGGGTGGATGTCATATACTTAGACTTCAGGAAGGCCTTTGATACGGTATCCCACCCCATACTGGTGAACAAGTTAAGAGGCTGTGACTTGGATGACTACACAGTCCGGTGGGTGGCGAATTGGCTAGAGGGTCGCACCCAGAGAGTCGTGGTGGATGGGTCGGTTTCAACCTGGAAGGGTGTGGGAAGTGGGGTCCCACAGGGTTCGGTCCTTGGACCGATACTCTTTAAT
>NW_005841859.1:5158079-5158739 GCF_000455745.1 Alligator sinensis | reverse complement strand
CGCTCTTTCCTGCTTATGCAGGGGGTCGGACTCGATGATCTATTGAGGTCCCTTCCGACCCTAACATCTATGAATCTATGAATTGCAGGACCCCTGTCACAGCTTTACAAGCACTCGTGGTGCTCTGGTGAGGTGCCAGAGGACTGGAAAAGGGCCAATGTGGTCCCCATTTTCAAAAAAGGGAGGAAGGAGAACCCAGGAAACTGTAGACCCATTAGTTTTACCTCGGTCCTGGGGAAGCTCTTTGAGAAAATTATCTAGGAGCACATCTGCAAGGGACCAGCAGGGGAGATTATGCTCAGGGGCAACCAACATGGGTTCATTAGAGGCAGGTTCTGTCAGACCACCCTGGTGGCCTTCTATGACCAGGTTACAAAATCCTTGGATTTAGGTGTCACAGTGGACGTAGTCTTTCTGGACTTTAGGAAGGCTTTCGACACTGTCTCTCACCCCATCCTCGTTAAAAATTAGGCGATTGTGGTGTCGATGCCTACACAGTCAGATGGGTTGCAAACTGGTTGGAGGGCCACACCCAGAGAGTGGTAGTGGACAGGTCGTTTTCGACCTGGAGGGATGTGGGCAGTGGGGTTCCCCAGGGCTCGGTCCTCAGGCCCACACTGTTCAACATCTTCATCAGCGACTTGGACGAGGGTGAAAAGC